>NW_026115688.1:0-19046 GCF_001640805.2 Lates calcarifer | reverse complement strand
TTTTTAACTGTTTTTGACGCCATACTATACTATGAGATTTTTTAACTGTTTTTGACAGCATTATACTATGACATTTTTTGACTATTTTGACCCCTTACTATACTATGACATTTTTTGACCATTTTGACCCCTTACTATACTATGACATTTTTAACTGTTTTTGACGCCATACTATAAGATGACATTTTTTGACCATTTTGACCCCTTACTATACTATGACATTTTTTGGTGGTTTTTGACCCCATACTATAAGATGACATTTTTTGGTGGTTTTTGACCCCTTACTATATTATGACATTTTTTATGCCTTACTAAACTATGACATTTTTTAACTGTTTTTGACGCCATACTATACTATGAGATTTTTTAACTGTTTTTGACAGCATACTATACTATGACATTTTTTGACCATTTTGACCCCTTACTATACTATAAGACTTTTTGGTGGTTTTTGACCCCCTTACTATACTATGACATTTTTTAACAGTTTTTGATCCCTTACTATGACATTTTTTAACAGTTTTTGATGCCATACTATAAGATGACATTTTTTGACCATTTTGACCCCTTACTATGCTATGATATTTTTTGACAATTTCTGACACTTTACTACACTGACATTTTTTGACGTGTTTATGCCTCAATTTACTGTGACCTTTTTTGCATCTTTCTGACGCCTTATTATATTATGGCATCTTTTGACATTTTTATGCATTACTATACTACAATATTTAATGTCTTACTAAGATGCTATTATCCCTAATATTCTAAAACATGTTTATGTTTTACCATACAATCATAGTTTTATGACTTTTATGATTTTTGATACCATACTCAACCATGATTTTTTGACATTTTTTACATCTGTTGTGAATTACCTGGAGGCCCCTGTCCTGGTCATAAAGAACTTCTTCATTGTACGAAGACCCTCTATGATCGTGGACTACGTCTCTGTGATCGCGGACAATGTCTCTGAGATTATGGACAAAGTCTCCGTGATCCTAGCCACTGTCTTTGCAATCGTGGACGATGTCTCTGAGATCATAGACGCCGCCTCTATGATCATCAACAATGTCTCCATGATCGCGGGCAATGCCGTCAAATCGGTGACCCCCGTCTCCGCCGATTCTATCGCAAGGTCTCTACGAAGCATGGGACAATGTCTCTGATCATGGACAACGTCTCTCTCGTCTTTGACAAGGTCTCAGCGATCGTGGACAATGTCTCTGATCGAGGACGATGTCTCCCTCATCCTCAACAATGTCTCTCCGATCGTGGACCATGTCGTGGATGAAGTGCTGACACCTGGAGGAAATCACAGAGAAAAATTCAAAGGAAAATGATCAATACACTACTACCTATTCCTCATCAACACTTTCACCATGAAAACACAGAGAAATATTCAACATTACAACTGAACCACAGCATTTAACAAACATTAGAGGGCTGTTTCAGAAAATGGACAGTTGACTGTCATCACCACCTGAAGAACCAACAACAACAAACGTTTAGGAAAAAGTAAAATGATTATTAATTGTGTGTCTATCAACTAATCACTGAAGCAGTTGTATGTTACTGTGAACTGCACAACAATAATAAACGCTACCAGTTAAGTCAATTTTAGAATGCAGGATTTTAACTTGTGTTGTTTATTATACTTCAGTAAAAAGTCTGAGTATTTCTTCCACCACAGATGGTCACATACAGAATCATTATTTCAACCTTCTTCTTATGAACACACATTTAAAATATCTTTGTTTTGTGTTGTTTTCATTTAATGAATAACAACCAAATTTACAAAGGTCTTAACAGCAGCTTATGTGAAAACTTTTGAGTAACTAAATGTAGAACTGGTCGTTATAAACTAAAGATATTTTTAAAATCCCTCTCTGACCAACACTTACCATAACACACTAATGAATAACTCACTCCAATATTTTATTTGTCGACTTGACATTGTTTTGTACACTGTAGTCTAATGTGCCTAGCACATACACATTATTAAGAATTTCTGATCATGTACAATCAAACTGAAGTTAAGATATTTATCAGTCCCACTTTGACTGATCCGTAACAGTAACAGTTGACATTTTTGACACCTTAATATAATGTGACATTTTTACATACAGATTACTTTTTACTGTTACCTCTAATATTAGAGTACTTTTACCATTACAGTTGATGCAAAGGTGTTTGTGAATTACCTGGAGGCCTCTGTCCTGGTCTCAAAGGACTTCTTCATTGTACGAAGACACTCTGTGATCGTGGACTACGTCTCTGTGATCGCGGACAATGTCTCTGAGATTATGGACAAAGTCTCCGTGATCCTGGCCACTGTCTTTGCAATCGTGGACGATGTCTCTGAGATCATAGACGCCGCCTCTATGATCATCAACAATGTCTCCATGATCGCGGGCAATGCCGTCAAATCGGTGACCCCCGTCTCCGCCGATTCTATCGCAAGGTCTCTACGAAGCATGGGACAATGTCTCTGATCATGGACAACGTCTCTCTCGTCTTTGACAAGGTCTCAGCGATCGTGGACAATGTCTCTGATCGAGGACGATGTCTCCCTCATCCTCAACAATGTCTCTCCGATCATGGACCATGTCTCTGCGATCGTGGACGATGTCGTGGATGAAGTGGTGACCCCTGGAGGAAAAATTCAAAGGAAAATGATCAATACACTACTACCTATTCCTCATCAACACTTTCACCATGAAAACACAGAGAAATATTCAACATTACAACTGAACCACAGCATTTAACAAACATTAGAGGGCTGTTTCAGAAAATGGACAGTTGACTGTCATCACCACCTGAAGAACCAACAACAACAAACGTTTAGGAAAAAGTAAAATGATTATTAATTGTGTGTCCATCAACTAATCACTGAAGCAGTTGTATGTTACTGTGAACTGCACAACAATAATAAACACTACCAGTTAAGTCAATTTTAGAATGCAGGATTTTAACTTGTGTTGTTTATTATACTTCAGTAAAAAGTCTGAGTATTTCTTCCACCACAGATGGTCACATACAGAATCATTATTTCAACCTTCTTCTTATGAACACATATTTAAAATGTCTTTGTTTTGTGTTGTTTTCATTTAATGAATAACAACCAAATTTACAAAGGTCTTAACAGCAGCTTATGTGAAAACTTTTGAGTAACTAAGTGTAGAACTGGTCGTTATAAACTGTAAAGATATTTTTAAAATCCCTCTCTGACCAACACTTACAATAACACACTAATGAATAACTCACTCCAATATTTTATTTGTCGACTTGACATTGTTTTGTACACTGTAGTCTAATGTGCCTAGCACATACACATAATTAAGAATTTCTGATCATGTACAATCAAACTGAAGTTAAGATATTTATCAGTCCCACTTTGACTGATCCGTAACAATAACAGTTGACATTTTTGACACCTTAATATAATGTGACATTTTTACATACAGATTACTTTTTACTGTTACCTCTAATATTAGAGTACTTTTACCATTACAGTTGATGCAAAGGCGTTTGTGAATTACCTGGAGGCCTCTGTCCTGGTCTCAAAGGACTTCTTCATTGTACGAAGACACTCTGTGATCGTGGACTACGTCTCTGTGATCGCGGACAATGTCTCTGAGATTATGGACAAAGTCTCCGTGATCCTGGCCACTGTCTTTGCAATCGTGGACGATGTCTCTGAGATCATAGACGCCGCCTCTATGATCATCAACAATGTCTCCATGATCGCGGGCAATGCCGTCAAATCGGTGACCCCCGTCTCCGCCGATTCTATCGCAAGGTCTCTACGAAGCATGGGACAATGTCTCTGATCATGGACAACGTCTCTCTCGTCTTTGACAAGGTCTCAGCGATCGTGGACAATGTCTCTGATCGAGGACGATGTCTCCCTCATCCTCAACAATGTCTCTCCGATCATGGACCATGTCTCTGCGATCGTGGACGATGTCGTGGATGAAGTGGTGACCCCTGGAGGAAAAATTCAAAGGAAAATGATCAATACACTACTACCTATTCCTCATCAACACTTTCACCATGAAAACACAGAGAAATATTCAACATTACAACTGAACCACAGCATTTAACAAACATTAGAGGGCTGTTTCAGAAAATGGACAGTTGACTGTCATCACCACCTGAAGAACCAACAACAACAAACGTTTAGGAAAAAGTAAAATGATTATTAATTGTGTGTCCATCAACTAATCACTGAAGCAGTTGTATGTTACTGTGAACTGCACAACAATAATAAACACTACCAGTTAAGTCAATTTTAGAATGCAGGATTTTAACTTGTGTTGTTTATTATACTTCAGTAAAAAGTCTGAGTATTTCTTCCACCACAGATGGTCACATACAGAATCATTATTTCAACCTTCTTCTTATGAACACATATTTAAAATGTCTTTGTTTTGTGTTGTTTTCATTTAATGAATAACAACCAAATTTACAAAGGTCTTAACAGCAGCTTATGTGAAAACTTTTGAGTAACTAAGTGTAGAACTGGTCGTTATAAACTGTAAAGATATTTTTAAAATCCCTCTCTGACCAACACTTACAATAACACACTAATGAATAACTCACTCCAATATTTTATTTGTCGACTTGACATTGTTTTGTACACTGTAGTCTAATGTGCCTAGCACATACACATAATTAAGAATTTCTGATCATGTACAATCAAACTGAAGTTAAGATATTTATCAGTCCCACTTTGACTGATCCGTAACAATAACAGTTGACATTTTTGACACCTTAATATAATGTGACATTTTTACATACAGATTACTTTTTACTGTTACCTCTAATATTAGAGTACTTTTACCATTACAGTTGATGCAAAGGCGTTTGTGAATTACCTGGAGGCCTCTGTCCTGGTCTCAAAGGACTTCTTCATTGTACGAAGACACTCTGTGATCGTGGACTACGTCTCTGTGATCGCGGACAATGTCTCTGAGATTATGGACAAAGTCTCCGTGATCCTGGCCACTGTCTTTGCAATCGTGGACGATGTCTCTGAGATCATAGACGCCGCCTCTATGATCATCAACAATGTCTCCATGATCGCGGGCAATGCCGTCAAATCGGTGACCCCCGTCTCCGCCGATTCTATCGCAAGGTCTCTACGAAGCATGGGACAATGTCTCTGATCATGGACAACGTCTCTCTCGTCTTTGACAAGGTCTCAGCGATCGTGGACAATGTCTCTGATCGAGGACGATGTCTCCCTCATCCTCAACAATGTCTCTCCGATCATGGACCATGTCTCTGCGATCGTGGACGATGTCGTGGATGAAGTGGTGACCCCTGGAGGAAAAATTCAAAGGAAAATGATCAATACACTACTACCTATTCCTCATCAACACTTTCACCATGAAAACACAGAGAAATATTCAACATTACAACTGAACCACAGCATTTAACAAACATTAGAGGGCTGTTTCAGAAAATGGACAGTTGACTGTCATCACCACCTGAAGAACCAACAACAACAAACGTTTAGGAAAAAGTAAAATGATTATTAATTGTGTGTCCATCAACTAATCACTGAAGCAGTTGTATGTTACTGTGAACTGCACAACAATAATAAACACTACCAGTTAAGTCAATTTTAGAATGCAGGATTTTAACTTGTGTTGTTTATTATACTTCAGTAAAAAGTCTGAGTATTTCTTCCACCACAGATGGTCACATACAGAATCATTATTTCAACCTTCTTCTTATGAACACATATTTAAAATGTCTTTGTTTTGTGTTGTTTTCATTTAATGAATAACAACCAAATTTACAAAGGTCTTAACAGCAGCTTATGTGAAAACGTTTGAGTAACTAAGTGTAGAACTGGTCGTTATAAACTGTAAAGATATTTTTAAAATCCCTCTCTGACCAACACTTACAATAACACACTAATGAATAACTCACTCCAATATTTTATTTGTCGACTTGACATTGTTTTGTACACTGTAGTCTAATGTGCCTAGCACATACACATAATTAAGAATTTCTGATCATGTACAATCAAACTGAAGTTAAGATATTTATCAGTCCCACTTTGACTGATCCGTAACAATAACAGTTGACATTTTTGACACCTTAATATAATGTGACATTTTTACATACAGATTACTTTTTACTGTTACCTCTAATATTAGAGTACTTTTACCATTACAGTTGATGCAAAGGTGTTTGTGAATTACCTGGAGGCCTCTGTCCTGGTCTCAAAGGACTTCTTCATTGTACGAAGACACTCTGTGATCGTGGACTACGTCTCTGTGATCGCGGACAATGTCTCTGAGATTATGGACAAAGTCTCCGTGATCCTAGCCACTGTCTTTGCAATCGTGGACGATGTCTCTGAGATCATAGACGCCGCCTCTATGATCATCAACAATGTCTCCATGATCGCGGGCAATGCCGTCAAATCGGTGACCCCCGTCTCCGCCGATTCTATCGCAAGGTCTCTACGAAGCATGGGACAATGTCTCTGATCATGGACAACGTCTCTCTCGTCTTTGACAAGGTCTCAGCGATCGTGGACAATGTCTCTGATCGAGGACGATGTCTCCCTCATCCTCAACAATGTCTCTCCGATCATGGACCATGTCTCTGCGATCGTGGACGATGTCGTGGATGAAGTGCTGACACCTGGAGGAAATCACAGAGAAAAATTCAAAGGAAAATGATCAATACACTACTACCTATTCCTCATCAACACTTTCACCATGAAAACACAGAGAAATATTCAACATTACAGCTGAACCACAACATTTAACAAACATCAGAGGGCTGTTTCAGAAAATGGACAGTTGACTGTCATCACCACCTGAAGAACCAACAAATATTTAGGAAAAAGTAAAATGATTATCAATTGTATGTCTATCAACTAATCACTGGAGCAGTTGTATGTTACTGTGAACTGCACAACAATAATAACCAGCGTAACCTGCACTTTCATTCATTTTTAGGCACACTCGCAGTCTGTCTCTAGGGATGACAATGTCTGTCTGTCAGCTGGTCCACCACTATGGATTTGTGGAGACATTCATGGACCCCAGACGATATATCCTGATGACTTTAGGTATCCATTTGCTACTAATTAAAGCATTGTTTATTGCTTTCCTATGAGATTGTGCTTCATAAACAAGATTGGAATCTTTTCAATTCAATTAACTTGTAGTTCATACAACTCAGATTAAACCATAACCACCTTTCACCTAGACTTTTTGTCTGGTGAAAAACCCACCAGCATGGGGTAGAGGTGGGATTTATGAAATATATATGAACAGCAGCAGTTACAGTATAGCTTTCAGATGACCAGTGCAGCAGTAGGTCCAGTAAAACAAAAGAGTGTCAGTGGCAGCCTCAGTTTGTCACCAAGGTGAACTGGATATATGCTGCAATGAGAAGAGAATATCACAGCATCAAGTCCTCTGCCTGATCTAGCTTTGCTTCATTAGTATGTGTTCTAATTGCATACTACAGTATACTGTGACTCTGTGTTTTGCATATGTAGTGCATCACCACTGCAAAGATGTCAATTTTTTGTATAACAACAATGCTGACAGGAACAGAAAAAATGCTAGTTTGTCAGTGTGGTTTTATTGGGCACCATATTGCAAGCTCACCATGCTGACTAAGTCTGGCTTGATACTAGAGTGACATACTTCTTTTTTTTTTTATTGGCTCAAGTCCTCAACATTCAGTCTGGTTTCTTCTTTTCTTTCTTCTCTGAGCATGGAGACATAGATCTTTTTTAATTTGTAACAAATATGAATACAGTGATTTACAGATTATGAAGATCACACTGAATCTCTCATTCATTCATTTTAAAGAAACAAGTTTGGCAGGTTTTGCAGTTTAGTCTTTATGAGTGAAGAACTGAAATGTTCAGAAAGTTTGTGTTAGAATGAGCTTTTTGATGAAAGCAAGATTCAAAGATTTAATTCATCTGGTAAGATACTGTAATATAATTTGAAATATGTAACTCCCATTGGTCATAAGAAAATTATGGTGGTATTTTGTAATTATCTAACCTGAAACTTAAGGCATCGTCAATCATTCGGAGTGGAATAAATTATGTGCTTCAGAGATAATTCTTGGTAAGCCACTTGTTTTTGCTTTCTCTAGGTCCTCAGCAATTATCTTATGGAGCTGCACTTGAGTCTCAGTGGTACTCAGCGCTGCTCTTTGAGTGGCCTCTTCTTTGCTCTGATTGTCCAGGTCTTTGTCACTTTCTGTCCAACACCTGGCAGTTGCTGATAGCATTACAATTACAAAGAAGGAAAAAACACAGGCTGCCAATATGCATTCTACAGATCCATTCAACATACACAACAATATCCAACCTGTTGTAAGAAGTATCAAAATCAAATGAATGATGGTGATGAAATGAAAATATACAATATAGCCCTGAACAAAAATTTATGCCTGAAAAATTGGAAATTGGAATCATTTTTTTAACTAAACAGCAATGGAAGACATAAAAATAGATACCTTTAAACCAAATTTCAAACAAACCAAAAGATTGACTTTGTGGAAACTGTTTGTTTGAGCTCTTACATCCAAATGACTTGTTTCCCACTACAGAGCTGACAGTTGTGAAGTAGGAAAGGAGCCTGCAAACCGCTGTGGATATTATTTCTGCGTCCACAAAGTCAGGATCCCATTTATTGTCATCCTCAAAAGGAAAAGCAGTTCTTCAGTGTTGTTATGAATCATCTGTTTATGTTGTTTAGGGCACAGTATGAGATTTACCTGCTCTCTAGCATAGCCCTGAAGGCCAAACATTTCACAAAACACTAAAATATTTAAAATAATCTTGTTTACAGATTCAAAGTCAATATTTTGTTTGTGTATGAAGTCTGTGAAATGCAGCTGGAAAGAGGAAAGTGATTTTATTAACGTGGGATGTTCCATCACAACCTGTCAAAATGCTACAAATCGATCAGATCAAGAGAAGCTTTTGTCAAGTACCAAAAGTTGTCCTTAATATGGTTGAAAATGCAAGATATTGACCAAAAAACACTGTCCAAAATGGCTTCCAAAGTTTATTTGCAGTTAGATGCAAATGCTTGTAATGACCACTTTGATCATGGTAACAAACCCTGTTTATGTAACCGTTTCCTTCCTTGTGTAACATTAAAATTATTGTTTTGTTTTTTCTTTTGTTCTGAGCAGTGGTAAAGAAGTATTCAGTTCAGCAGCAAACAGTCAAATGTTAAAAAACTCAGTGAATTTACATATAGTCAATTAGCCCAATGTCTATCGGCTTGGTAGACAGAAGACCACAGGTTTGAAACTTAACCTCCAGCAGTAAATTTTGAGGTTATACAATCAAATCCAAACAATCAAAAGTTTTAAAAAATTAGGAAAGTGCAGCTATCTGATTAGCTCAAGCTGATCGGTGTTGGCCTGGCAGACTGGAGACTGCAACATCAAATCTTGCCTCTAGTAGTAAATTTTGAGGTTACACAAAGAAGCGAAAATACTCAAAAAAAAAAAACATCCAGCTGATTAGTTCAAGCCGATAGATGTCGACTTGGCAGACTGGAAACACAAGTTCAAATCTTACCTGAGACAGGAAGAATTCTGAAGCACAACAACCAAAGTGAAGGTTTAAAGGCTCTCTGAAAGCTTCTCCAAGTGCGAAGGGTTCTGGTGGCGTGATGAGATAAGCGGAGACAGTAAGTCCCAAATCACATACTGACATGTGAACGTACAGCGTCTGGTTCAAGTCCCATGCAGTACCAGGGCCTGGAACAGAGAGTTATGAACAAGGGGTTATGAAACAGGAAAAAAATAACAACTGAAATTTGTATTAATTTTATATTTTAAAAAATAACAATATTAAATATAATACATAACAACAGACTACTATATTACTAGATATATTAATCTACTACTATACTAGACTACTATATTACACTACCATATTACTAGACTACTATACTACACTACTAATGGACTACTATAACAGTGGACTACTACTATATTATTTCCCACTACTATACTCAACTCGTTTTCACATACATTATTTTAAAAGATACAACTACAGACAAAACGTAATTCAAGTGCTGTTTTGTTAAAAATAAATAAATAAATAAAAAGTGGAGTGACTTCGGAATATTTTGACTTTGAATGGAATTTGTTACTTTGTACCCTGTCCGCAGGTAACACAAAGGTAACACACTCTGACGCTCAATGCGCACATTAACACTTAGCGTATCCTTACATTCCTGCTTCAAAATGATATTTTTTGTTAAATGTACGCCGTTTAAAATCTGGAACACACAGTGTAACTACATTAGCGGTGAATTTTAATGAATCAATTGTTACTTAGACATCCGGGTATGATTCTGTCCTACGAACAGTGCTGCCAGTAAAAATACCTGTCCGGTTTGTTTACAAAGATTTTGTAGTAACGACAAGATAGTTCACTCCACCCACCAATGATCACAAGCAGTGCGTCTGTGACCTGCATAATATCTTTGCAGCACCCAAGTCATTTTGCTTAAGATGGCGTCAGTCGGTTTTCACTTACAACATTTTAAAAGTCACAGATAAAACGTAATTCAGGATTCAGGTGCTATTTTGTTAAAATAAATAAATAAATAAATAAATAAAAAAGTGGAGCGGCTTTGGAATATTTTGACTTTGAATGGAATTTGCGTTGTTACTTTGGACCCTGTCTGCAGGTAACACAAAAGTAACACATCGGTATAAACTCAGTTTTTTTAATTATTATTATTCTGTATTTATTATTAAAAATGTCTGTCAGTATCCTTGTTAATATTTAATTGCAAACATAATATGTCCTTTATCTTATATTCAACAAAATATTACATTTAGATTCAACTTCATTTTTCCTCTGGCGATCAATGGGCACATTGACACTTAGCATTACATTCCTGCTCCAATTTTCTCTTCTTTTTCTTTTTTTTTTTTTTTTTTGATAAATGAACGCGTTAACACACACAGTGTAAGTGCATTAGCGGTGGATTTTAATGAATCAGCTGTTAGAATCGTCCCGACAGTGACTACATGTCTTACTTCAGTCCCGCGTTACTTTCAGCCCAGTTCTCCCCTTCACAACAAAGAAAAAACAGTCACGTAACAAAATAGCCAAAGGAAACAGTTAGCAGTCTTAGCTACATAAACGTTACCTTTATGGAAGTCGGTAACTGCACAAACGCACAAACGGATGAAAAAATGTAAGCCATTCACTGTGAACTCGATAAAAGTTTCCCATGAATTTTCTGCTTGAACGATTTGAGTAACAGGAAACGCAAACCGGTAGTACCTGGTAGTACTTCCCAGGTAAACTTCCTGTTCACGAACCCACCCACGTTATTGTATTTTGTGAAATGTTTTAGTGTTTCCTTGAAAGTCGTATTGAGATTTTGTTTGTTTTTTGTTTTGTCAAAGGAATTTCAGAAAAAAAATATATAATAAAAATAATAACATTACATCTCGTTCTCTTCTATCTCTATTACATCTCAGCAAGAAAGCTAATAAGCACATGTCCCGTTCCACATGAGATGAAGGCTGTTGCCAGGTTGAGCCAACAGTTTCAGGTCCTGAGTCTAAGAATTACATTTACAAGTTCACAATAAAACTTTTAAAATCAAGGCCTGTGTTAAGGTCTGGGAATATATACTGTGTCTCTGTCTAAACAAAGCTTACTGTGTATCTCGGCTGTAACCAAATCCTGCTCATTGCCTGTGGTGAAAAATAACTGATGACATACTTCATACTCAGTGTTTATCTGAGTCTGTAAATGTGATGTCCAAGAATCACCTGATCTGAACCAGTGCCTCCCTCAGTATTAGATTTATGATTTAACATTGGTTCCAGCTGTAACATGTACAAAAATAAAATCTCCTTTTAAAATGTAAATGAATGAGAAATATAAAGTGTCAGAAAATTGCAAGACATGTAAGAAATGATTTCATGACATCATTCCTGGAAAAAACACATCTATCCTGTTTCAGAGAAGACAGGATTTCAGCCCTACAGGTGTAAATGATTATGTTCATATGTAATGCTTTTCCACTGTTCATGTAACTTCTGCTCAGGTCTATTTGGAGGCTGGATTTCATCTGATATTTTCCCTGAATCCCCTATCACTGACTTACATTATTTTTTCAAAGTTATGAAAAAGTCTTCTTTTTTTTTTCAATAGAGTTTATTTGCGAAGGTTAAAAAGGCTTTTCACATGTTTTATAAAAAGACAGTGGAGTGCCTTGTTGGTATAAATATGCACTTGCAGTCCTTATTATAAAGTACTTGAATGAAAGAAAGTTGAACTTAAATTTCCATCAACATCTAATGCCCCAACACACACACACACACACAAAAAAAAAACCTTTTTAATTTCCCCAAGGCGCTGCTATTCATTTCTCATTCCATTACAGCATCCGCTATCCTGCTGGTTTGCTTTTTGCTGCGGCCGGTCAAGCACAGAGCGAATGACTAAAAACTATGAGGACTGACATTGACAGGTTAGCTAATTTCAACAAAAGACATGACGCACGTTGTGGCGTTTGACGAAGGGCGTCTTGCTGTGAATGCTTTTGAGGTGTTTTTCAACTTATAGACACATATATCTAGACACTGATGGAGGGGGACTGGAGAGGTAATATCTGTGACATGTAGGGGGTGGACTGATGATGCATGTTCTCACATTGATGCACCTGGTATTCACAAAACTCTACTCAAATCTGAATAATCCAGAATTTGCATAATTGGCTCCAAGTGTCATTCTTAGAGTTTGTTTTTACCTGATTGGTTCACCAGATGACTGGATTTTACTGCACCGGAGATAATTCATATGGTGTCAGGTAAGTTGTCAATAACAGGAATGCAACCTCATTTTCTTCCCTATGCTTTATTGTCTGGGTGACAAACCTTAAATGTTTATAGTTTATTACAACTTCCCATGTGGAAAATCCTCCACATCTGCTGCCTAAGAAGGTTTAAACAAACTGAAAAAAGTGTTTCCAATATTATTTGACCCAAGACTCACTCTTGGTTGCAGGAGCATGAAGCAGCATAGCTGATAGCTCATTAGTGACAGAGTAGAGGTCAGGGTGAAAAACATTGCACTCATCACCTGCTGGATGACAAAATGAAGCCCTTCATAAGCCACAGGAAGGAGGAGATGAGAGAGAGAAAAGAAAGTTAGAGAGAGGAAGGTGGACAGATAGAGGAGAGGCAGTGGTGGAGATGGATACAAGCAAGAGAGAAAGCGAGACAGAGGGAGTTACTCTTATTATAGCCTCTTCTGGTGCTGTAACATCTTTCATTTTTACACATTATGAAGGTTTTTTGTTTCACTGGCTTTTTCAGAATCTACAACAGAGGACCTCACATCCTTCCAAGTATGGTTTGTCTGTTTGATTAATGAAAGCACTCAACATAGGCAGTGAAACACTTAAGGGATTCATGCTCATAAGAAAATTGATTACCTTTAACTAGAAAACAATGGGAGAATGAGGAAATGTAATGACTGGGCACCTGTTTTACTTCACGATCATTACCGGGGACCAGGAAAGCAATCACCATGTTCTGTAAAACTCTGGTATTAATGACTCTTATAAGTGAGAGTAAAACATCACAAAGAAGCACTCCATTTGCTCCTTAGAAGACTGATTACTGGCATCATACAACAAAATGAAACATTAATATCACAGAGATAGGAGTCTTGTTCTGTTTTGATTAAAATGAAGCCTTCCTGCACACAGCTATTTCTTTCAAACTTGGAACTTTGTAGGCACACTGAAAAGAACATATGTGAATCTAAGTCATTCACAAAAACTGTTTAGGGGATTAATCAGCAGTAATTTGCACCCTATTATACCCCACACAAAAACAACCAGTAACCCATCCTTCTCTACTTCTTTACAACCAACAATTAGAATCAGGCTTTACTGCTCCAGATTAAACCAACTCTTCATCTCGCCACACCATTAGATTCATCCTCTCTGCTAATGGGCCCTTGTGATGAGCTATTGATCTACAGCAAGGTGTCTCAGGAAGTAAGAGATAGGACTACACCAAACAAAACACTAAAAAAGGGAAATCATCTGCAATGCTCAGTCTAGGTTTAATAGGCCTATTCATTATACATTTAGTTTCCAATACTCACAAGCGACTATTCACTATGCCCCCCTTAGTCACTGTTGCCTGTCAAGCTGTCCACCCTGGCATGATGTGTCGAAAACAATGGCAGATTTACAAAATTTGGAGTTATTTTTGAAACAATGGGTCTTTGATTTAACTCAGGAGTAAACAAAGGAACATTTCTCATTTCTAGCCAAAGCCCGTGGATTTTGTTTGCAGAAAAAAAATCACAGTCACATGCAGAATTTATCAGCTATCTATCTAGCGCAAAGCTAACACTAAAACTAGTGTTGCTGGACATGCTAATGTTTGCAACCTCAGATCTCCTCAGAACAGATCTCCAACAGTAGCAGTCCCATTGCGGATGCATGGAAATAATACACAAATTACAACAACACATTGAAACCAAACCGGCCACTCAAAAGCAAGGTCACAGATTGAACAGCTTTTCTGTTTAAATGAATGTTAATCAATCATTAACCCTTCAAACATGAATGTTAGTGTGTCAACATGCCCTTTCCTTTCTAGAAACAAATGGTGATTAATTTGACCTCTGACCACCTTGAAGAAACAAAATATATATAATGAAATATCAGCAAAAAAACTCATCCTCAGCTATGTGATATTGGCTATTAGTGATGAGGTTTTTCATTTCCGGAAGAGGATCAGATACATTAGGAGCAAGAGTGAGTGATGATGGTAATTAGGATAGAGTTGTCCTTTCTCAACCTCTGCTCTTCAACCTTCTCCAGACCTTTAAGGACTTTCTTTTCTGTCTCAGTCTGGCTCTGAATGAAAGATTAATAACATCCATCAGAAAGCTGTGATTATTAATAAGGCCTCAGACTTCTATGAACTGTCATCCTGGAGGATAAGACAGTGATATTTTTTAGAATTCACCTAAGCAGCGATGTTTACATTGCATAGGCTATGCCTTTCACTTACGAAGAGATGGAAATATGATGCAGTTTTGCCTGATGTGCAGCCTGTAATTATCCTGAATCTCATTGATTTACATCGTATCCAGCTTGGTCCAGACTCCCCACAGATAGTTTATAGATACAGATATCCAGGCTCCGATTGGATTCTGGTAGTTCAAACACAGCTCTATTATATTTCCTACAGTTCTCCATTTATTCATTGTGTGTTTCGCCTGCTGCTTGGTAAGATTTGCCAAGGCAGTAGAATTTGATCCCTCCAGAACAAATTGAGATGTACTGTACTTGCAGTGCTCAGCAGTAGGGCTATCCAGCAGCTCGGAGAAGCCATGTTGTGCTGACTAGACTTGAGCACTCACCTCACCGCACACACCTACACAAAGGACCTTTATTCCCATGCGCTGCCAGAGGAAACCGAAGAGTGCACGTGCACACTGCCTCTGCGAGTGTGTTTTGTGCATGTGCTGATGTACTTTTGAGTTTAAAGGGTACATAAAATTTCACTGGATGAAAGTGTGGGTCTGTGTACGCACCACCTTTATAGATGCAGTATATGTGTGGGTACTATATGCAAAAAAAGAGGATGCCCATATTTCATCCTAAAGCAGAGGAGAGGTATAAGAGTGGGCTGAGAAAAGCAGATACCTGCATATCCCACAGTTATTCTCTCAGACAGTGAACGGCAGCAGACAGGACGGCTCTGGGTTTTAGACACATAAACACCTCTGAGAGCCAGCCAGGGGCCTCAGAGTTCATAGGATTGATGCTGGCAAAGCCCTATCTCCCACTCACTCTCTATCATGCTCAGGCACACACACACACACACACGCATATACACAGAAAGCTGTTTCTTGCAGCTTCCCTCCCTCTGTCTCTTTCTTTCTGCTGCCCTCCACACTCACCTTTTCTCATGATTAGATTGACTGGCTTTGTTTTGGGCCCAGCAGCTCAGGGCTAGAGAACCACTATGAAGGGGAATTGCCTTTAACCGGGATGAGGTTTGTCTCAGCTTGCTGTCAGCTCCTGTTTTAAGCCACAGGGTATTCAGCGTGCATTGCAGCACACTGCCTATATACATGGTCCCTGGCTAGGCAAGGCAGATGACTTCTCTCAGGTTGACTCTATTCGCCTTTATTTGTATTGCGCACCCATTTTTTAAATCCACTATGGAAACCACAAGCTTAATGTAAATTGTTATTTTATTTTATTTATTTATTTATTTTGGGGGGGGGGGCAAATTCAAGATGGCAAATTCAAAATCAAAGAGCATGAGCCACTGTATCTGATGCTGTGTGACATTGGGTTGTTCTTCCTGTGTGACCATTATGGGCATCATAATGAGGAATGCACGTACTTACAGTGCGAACACTACAGCAGTATATCATTGGATTTATGCTTACAGTTGCTTGCAGGCAGGCGCCACTACCTTTTTTCCCCTTTATTTTACCCCTTGGCTTCTTTCCTTGGGATTCATATCAATTTGTCCTCATTTTGCCTCATCGTGTGGTTGTGGTGTGAAAGCTGAGATGCAGACAAGGGAAGAAAATGTGTGTGTGTGTGTGTGTATGTGTGTTTGTTTGTGTCAGACCAAAGTCCGAGAGAGAGAGAACTAAGGAGATAGAAAAGGAAAAGAGAAATACTGGCGAGGATGGCAGGTGGGTGGAGGGGGGGTAGTCTGGGTTTCTTTCTGTGTCACAGGAAGAGTGTCTGGCCCATAACGAAATGCCAACCAAATGAGGACGGATCAGGGGCCGAGCGTAAGCCACCCTGAGCCCCCATTACTGAGCACAGAAGACGGATGGGACTGCTCGTCCTGAGAGAGAGAGAGAAAGAAGAGAAACACACACTCACACTTACATCCACGTGCACAGATCTCAAGGACACAGTCACACACACAAACACATATACCTGCTACATATAAAGGCACCAAGATGGGAAGAAATAGATGGAGGCAAGTAGATAAACTACCACAATCCCTGAGGATACTCACATGTATGCTCCATTCATACTGACAGTCTGCATTCAGAATAAAACTCTCCATTGAGGATGTAAAACCAAAGATATCAGGCAGCAAATAGACCCTCAAGAACTGACTCACTCACTAAGACACACATGCTTAACACAACAAATGTCTCACTATTCGCAGAAGCTGGCTATGTTAATTTGCAGATGGCAAACCATCAACCATGCAGCCAACAAGCAGTAATGTAGCCAATCATGATGAATGATGAAAGATAATGTGATAAATTTATATCTCCAAACCAAATTTCAAATATTCATTTAGCATTTCAAAACACTCCAGAACACAAATTGTTTGCTTGTCTTGGCTTTCATCAGACTCTGTGATGTCTTTGAAACAATTCACATCAAAAACAGGACAAATGATTTCCTCCCTGTGTTCTTTAACAACTGCAAAGTGTAACTTTATGGAGCGTGACTAAAGCACTTCTTCTTATTAATGTTTCTGGTCAATGGTTTCCATCAAAAGGAGAACAGAGGATCAGAGGAGCAGAAGCGGCTGAACGAGGGAGATTTATGGAGCAACCCTGGTGCTAGTAGACCCACATCAAATGGCACAACAGCAATCAAGGCCTTTGCAAAGGGTGAGCATCCGGCAGTTCTCACAGTGTAATACAATACTAATATTACCCCCGCTGAGTGGAAAGGAGGTCGGAGGGGTTTCAACTTATTCAGTAACTATTCCAGAGCACTTACACCAACTGCTGTTTATATTAAGAATTAATGGACACACACAGTATCAGTGTCAGTAAGGTATTCTTTACGAAATTGCTACATACTGTTCTTTGTTACTACATGCAAATTATTTTAAGTGGTAGGCTACATAATCATTATGGAATTTGGCTGTTAAGATGCAAATTACTTAAATAAGTATAAAAATAACTCCCCAACTAAACCTTAACTTCTGCAGCATACAATTTCATTAACCCCTCTCACACTATGAAGATTAAGGTCATGTTAATCAACCCCCACCCCCCCAAGCAAAAGTTACTAGCACGCCTGTCAAGCTTTGATTTCTTCAAATGTTGAAGTGATGTGTTATGAGTTTGGAGGATAGTGTCTTACTTTTTAGCCTTTATTCTGCAAAATTTCCTTATGCATACTTAAATAGCATGGTTACAGAGAACATAAAAAAGGCCAGTTTCACAACTGCATATTCACTGTTTAGTATTTCCCTACAGTGGAAACTGGTCCTGGATGCTGAATGTAGTTCAGATTAATATTGGAAACATAATTAGCTAACTTAATCAGCTAGTTAAAATATGAAGTCAGTCTACCTCTGTCTGAAATCAAGGACCCATCATTTCAAAATTTATTAACAGTGGCAAATCTGTCCTGTTATCACTGGAAAATACAATATGTCTTGTTTGACGTGAGCTATCTTGATGTAGCAACAGTAGCAAAGGGTGGTGGTCAGTAAGTCAGAATATTTTTTTTCACTGCAGCTGTAAACCTGCCGACGATATGAAGATGAGATTACTCCCATAATTTAAAAAACAAATAAAGCATTGCTTTTAGGGAAGGATGACCTACAACTCTGTTATTCTTGCTGAGGTCATGCATACTATATGAAACAGAGAGATAAAGAAACATACAGGCATTAAAGTCAGCCAAATTTAGGATATTTTAAGCAAGCCAGCAGCATCCGTTATCATTATAGGCAATTAGTATGGATGACTATGCGTGCAAGTTGTTTTGTTCTTTCACCTTTGATGATGGAGTATTAGGGCAGGCTAGCCAAGCCAAAGATAGCAATAAAGCAAGACAGAGGAGGAGGTGAAGTGCGTGTGAAGCTTTGTAACCCTTGTTATTTCCTCTACTCCCAGGAGGCTTGGTTCCTATTACAATTAATCCTAATCAAACGGGGGGGCAGCAAACATGATCTGATTTGGACTCTCCACATAGAGATGCTCTAATCAGTTTTCTCCATCCAAATAGGATTTGGAG
>NW_026115687.1:0-20366 GCF_001640805.2 Lates calcarifer | reverse complement strand
CACTATACTATGACATTTTTTGATGGTTTTTGACACCTCACTATACTATGACATTTTTTGATGGTTTTTGACACCTTACTACACTATGAAATTTTTTGACACCTCACTATACTATGACATTTTTTGATAGTTTTTGGCACCTTACTATACTATGACATTTTTTGACCATTTTTGATGCCTTAGTATACAATGACATTTTTGATGTTTTTTTTTTGACACCTTACTATACTATGACATTTTTTGGATGGTTTTTGAGAACTTACTATACTGTGGACATTTTTTTTTGACCCTTTTGACGCCTTACTATATTATTACTTTTTTCTTTTTTTAAGCACTTTTGATGCTGTACTATTTTTTGACCATTTTTTGAAGCTTTACTATACTATGACATTTTTGGCCACATGCTATACTATAACATTTTTATTTACAGTTTTGAACCCTTACTATACTGTAACATTACATATTACTTATAAATTTAAAAATAACTTTAAAAAATCACTGCAAATTCTATTGAATAGTGTAAATTACTCTCAAACTTAAGATGTTCAATGACGACGGCGTTCTTGATGATCTTGGTGATGGTTGTCGACGGCTTGTTCACCAGATGTTTGAACATCAGACAGGCGAAGTCACAGTGCAGACGCTGAAAGCAGCAAACACAGTTTATATGAACTGTCTAATCCAAAAACCCTGAGAGGGTCAAAGGTCACTCAGAGCAGCGGCCTCACCTCGTCTCTGCTGATGAGTTCATTGGAGAAGGTCAGGCTGGGCATCAAGCCAGGCATCAGGCCGGGCATCAGGCCTCGCTTCTTTAGCCAGAAGATCGCAGCGAACGAACCAGAGAAGATGATTCCCTCCACGGCAGCAAAGGCCACCACATGCTCTCCTGGAGGAAGATCAATAACAGATACGGACATTGAACAGGTATTCTCTGTAGGTCAGTGAACGCACCATCAGACAACATTACAGACCAGCAGAGTCCAGTACAGACCAGTAAGAGTATCGGGGCTCACCTCTCTTTGGGCTCCTTTATGTAGGTGTCGATGAGGAGGCTGTACATCTCCGAGTGGATGTTCTCCATGGTGATCTGGAAGCCATAGAAACACCTGGCCTCAGTCACCTGCACTTCCTGGGTGAAGCGCTCCACCTGGTGGTCAGAGTGAAAACACCAACATGAGGAAACAGGAACCGATAACGGTTTAATAATAATCGGGTTTCAGGTCGTCGTCCTCACCAGGTTCTCGTTGATGATGCTGTCGCTGGCGGTGAAGAACACCAACATGTGAGAGATGAAGTACCTCTCCTCGTCCTTCAGAGACTCTCAGTGCTGCAGGTCCTTCGACAGGTCCACCTGAACAAACACAACACATTAACGTCACCTGACCACATCAGGGTCACAGGAACACTTCAGTGCTGCCGGATTTCTGAGCGCCGTGGCGGCGGTGGTGACGTGTACCTCCTCTGCGGTCCAGAACGAGGCCTCGGTTTTCTTGTACATCTGCCAGATGTCGTGGTACTGGATGGGGAAGATGGGGAAGATGACAAAGCGACGAGGGTTGTCCTGCAGCAGAGGCTCCTCTTCCTCACCGCTGCTGCTCTTCTTCATGGGTTTGGGGCTGAAAAACAACAAACAACAATGTCAACAAACAAACAACAAACAAACACTGCTGCACGTTCTATAACTGGTTTGATTTAATATGTTTTTATTGGTCACGTTTAAATTAAAGCTGAAACAATTAAAATATACAAATAAATCAAACTGTCTGTGGTTTTATATCATTATAAACTGAATCAGTTTATTGATCTGAGTTATTTAATCAATTGTTATTTGTCAGAAAATGTCGATTGATGAGAATCTTTAAACTCTTCATAAAAATATTAAAATCACCAATAATCACTGATCAATAAAACCTGTAGACACAGTATAATGACAACAGAGATACACATTGAATACAGAGAAAACAACAAGACCATAAAAAGATGGAAAACCACCGACCTCAAAGAGACAAATAAACAAGACCAACAACCAAAAAGAGATGCAAAAAGATCACGATATATGTAAAGCAGCTGCAGAGTTGCTTTACACAGAGAGAGAAACGACTTTATGTTGAGGGTTTCTTGTCTTGTCCTGTGGTAGGGGGTGGGAAGTTTTACAAATATGTCAGTGCATTGATAAAGGAATTTCAGCCTCTGTCTGAGAGTAAATAAACAGATTTATTATTCAAACATGGAGAGAGAATGTCTGTTTCTGTCAGTTTACAGATCAATGAGTGAGTTGAGGTAACAGCCGACAGATAACTAACGGCGAGTGTTTCCACGGTGAGCAGGTCAGGTGACAGACACTAATTAAGAGTGATCAGAGTGAAGAGGAGGACAGATTGTTTCCACCTCCTCCTGAACGACAGCTAATTTACTCACAAATGAGTCAATAAAAAAAACATTTCATTCTGGTTGCCATGGCATCTAGAGGCCCCCCTCATGTAATGATGGACAACCTCCAGGAGAAACACGGCGGCATTTCTGTCTGAAAGGTGAAAACAGGAAATAAAGTGGGAGGGAAAACAGAATATTATTAGACTATAAACACATCTTCATCTGAACAAGTTACTCTGCTGTAACTCAGTCTAAAATGCTATTTTCTCAGATGAAAAAAAACATGGTAGGCTCATGAATTCTGAACACAGGACTATTATGAGGCCAATATTGTTTGCAAATGTGTCTTCATGTATGTTTGTAAATTTCCCCATTGTGGGACTAATAAAGGATTATCTTATCTTATGTGTTCCTAATGTCTGAGTGCTGGTGTATTGACTAAGTTACACAACCCATCCAACAATAATACTGGAATCACCTGGGATTAGAACTATGAGGTTCTATCTGGCATTTCTATCAAAAACTAATCTCCAAACTAATTACCAGCTTGGCTCTATATGGTTCTACAGAGCACCAATCAGTGGTCATAAACGTCTTCACTTTCTCAAAACATCCCAAACCATCTCCACAAAGATAGATGCACAAGACCACACACACCTCTATCCAACAGGTTGCCATGTTGGTTCTGAGCATCCCTCCTTCAGTCATTTGGTCTCCATGGTAACTGTTGCTGTGGTGAGTCCCACCACCCTCCCTGCTGCTGCTGCCTCTGTGATGAGAGCCGGTAACACACCTGTCTTCTCAGCTCAAACTCCGAACCTCAGCACCAAGGGTCACTGCTAACAGACAGGAGCAGAAGATCACGAGGCGCGCTCACAGTATGGTGCATTTCTTCAGAATGATATTCAGTCATGTTCTACCTGCTGTGGTTTGGTTTTCTTGTTCCCACGGTGACCAATACGACCAATATTTTTGTCACTGTCATTGTTAATTTCATGATTATTGTCAGTGAAACATTCCTACAATATGTTTACAATATAGGCTTTTAAATTCAGCTCAAACCAGACTTTGTGTAGCTACACATCCAAAACCCCAGTGCCATCTGAGCTGTACATACTTTATAACCTCTTTTCCAGCTGGATTTGTATCTGGTTGTGTTTTCAGTCAGATGAAAACTAAGACAAATAATTGAAACTAATTCAGTTAAAGTAAAAATCCATTCTAATAGCTTCTGAAAATGATCAGCCTGACTCTGATATGAACTGAATTTATGAGCTCAAACCGGCAGAATGATCCTTTAAAGAGGTTTTTACTGTTTGAAGTGATGTTGTGCTGTCAGTCATTGGCAACCAGACGTCTCCTCTGTCCTCCCACAGTCTGATATCAGATGTTATTTTCTTCCACGGTTGGATTTCTTCTTTGGTTTTGGGGTGAAACTTTTTATCTTCAGGACTGGTCTATTCCTAGTCTGTTTCCTGAGTGGATTAAATCAGCAGACGGTCTCTACGCTTTTGACATTTACAGACTCAAATACCAGTTTATCTCCTGACAGAGGCGACTGTGGAGGATTCAGGATCGGACGTCTTTGACAGAGCGACCGCTGCTGCCAGTGAGCTCTGAAATCAGATGAGAGGGAACTGAAATGTCACACTTCTGATGACATGTAACTGACAGATGGGATGAATAAAACAGACAAATATCAGCTGGGATGGAAAAACAACTTCATCAAGGTTCAGCACATTTAACCAACAGGAGCAGAGAACAGAATAAACTCCACATCAAATTTTCTTGCTTTTTGAGCTAAAATAAGTGTTTACAGACACACACACACTTTTGTACTTGTGTCTTTGTGGGTACACTCATTGGCATCATACATCGCCTAGCCTCTTACCCTAACCTCAACCATCACAACTAAATACCAAAGTCTTAACCCTCAAACCCCCTTTCACCTATGGTTTACAAGCTGTGGGTTGGGTATTTCTGGCATGTCCAACTGGGAGGTCACCTCAGGGTAGACCCGGACCTCCCTGAAGGGATTACATATCCCATCTGGCCTGGGAATGCCTTGAGATCCGCCAGGAGGAACTGAAAAACGTTGGGGAGAGGAATACTCTGTTTAACCTGCTGCCACCACAACCTGACCCTGGACGAGCTGAAGAGATGGATGAAAGGATATTTTAAATAAAATATTCTCAGTGTGTAATTTAACCAAAAAGTCTCTTATCTTTATTAACATGAACGACACGAGGTGATCCACTCATCCTGTACATTCCCAACCTTCTCCACACTCTTCTCTTTACAAATTATTAGAAAACTGTACAGTACAAAAACAAATTTAAAAAGTCTGAATATTTTACTAAAGGTCTCACATCAGCAGAACAACATCACTTTAAAAAATGTGTTTGGCAAAACTCCTTTTCCTCTTCTTCTATGACAAACACAACCTCAGAAACAGAAACAACAAAGACTAATTGCAGAATGTCACTAATTTTAAGACAGAAGAACCAAACTTTTCATGCAGCAACTTTAAGAAGAGCCTGAGTGTTTTAATTTGAAGGACGAGGTCAGGATGAGGAGAACAGCTTTCTGAAGGTGAAGGAGTAAAAAAAATGAAGAAACACAGCAAGCAATTTCAACCATAAATGAATCATGCCAGTTTGACTCCAGCTTGTTCTTCTACATTGTTTTTACATTTATGACTTTTGTGTTCATGTGTTTTCATGACAACTGCAGCTTCGTTTTACAACTGCAAAGTAATCATCAAGGGAAATGTCTCAAAGGTAAAAACAATGATTGAATAAGGAACTCATTAATTGTAGGGGAGTTTTTCATATTTGGAAATATTCAGTTTGCACTGACTGAAGCGAATCTCTTTCTTTTCATATCTACTCCAGTAAATCACACAACAATCAACATCTGGTTTTAGTTAGTGTACCATTCAGGCATTTCAGGGAAAACTGGATCCTCTAATGCTGAGGTTTGACATGTGGGAACCCCTCAGACAAAACTGAAACAACTGCTTCCCCACAACAGCCCCTGTCTTCTTTACATTTTGTCACAGTCTCCATTAACAGCAGCTGAATCTGCTGTGACCATCTCTTGTTGTCAGACAACTATCACTGGATTACTGTGATACTGAAGAAAAGTTAAAACAGGAGGATTTTGAATGTTCTGCAGCTATGAGGGACATCTTTTTTCTCTTATTTCTGAGTGGATTTATGAACAATTAGACAATGACATCTCTGGAAGTGTGAGTCACACTGAATCTAAATAATATGTGTTTCATATTGTCAGTTCAGATGTGATTGAATTATGACTTGGAGAAGAAGTGTGATTTATAGCCTTCCTGTAGATGACTTTCCTGCATATGATAATAAAACCGGACAACCAGCAGAAACATGTAGACATCAAAATCTGAAAGAAATTAGAGAAACTCTCAAAGGCAACTCTCAAATAATCCAGTGAGATGAAGGCAAAGCCTGAGGTTTGTGATAATAACCAAAGCTCTTCTCTCCTGTTGTTTTTCCGTTTCTTGTCAATATAAACTCACCGTCTAGTCCAATATCATATCATCTCGTTGCATAACGAATAAAAAGTTGTTTTTTAAATCAGCACCCATAAAAAAACAGATATGATAAATATAAAAACATCATAAATAAGGGAAATAATATTTATAAATTAAATTAGATAATAAATAGAAAGGCACTTCCAGAGCTTTCATCTATTTTGAGATCTGTTTATCTTCATTAATCTGATCCAGGACCAGTAGTTTGTCTGCTCTAATACATCATCTACGGAGAGAACAAACATCCAAAAGTGTGGTTTTCCATCAGGTTCTCTTAATCTTAGTTTTACATTTGTTCGTTATTCTCCTCTGACTCTGCAGCTCAGAGTTTTCTTTCTGTCCAGGTGGACTCTTCAGAGGTTTCACTTTGGATGAATGAATGAATGAATGAAGCTGTTTTGTCCTCTGTTATGGTCGAAGTCAGTGTTTTCTCTGGCATCTTGAAAGATGAGTAAATCATCCCATTCATCAGGTTTCAGAAACTCTCTCTTGTCTCATCCTTTCTTTCTTCACCATGGACGTATTGGAAGAACTGGATACCACACTTTAACATGGCGCCCATTCATTTCAGAGAAAACACACACACAGCGCCCCCCTGATGAGGCTTTTGTCTTTGTCCTGCTGAATGGTCATGCCTGTTACACCAGTGTTAAAATGTCCAGAATGAAGGGTTAAATTACTGAGGAGCACAGTGATGTTAGTTATATTTACACTGAGTAATAACTGATGTCTGTTTAATGATGGAGTTCTGTGGAGAAAATGCTTTTTGGGCTGCAGGAGATTGTTTAGTTGCAGTACCATGAGTGGCCACAGGGGCAGTATCCAGTTCTTCATGCATCTACGCTGGACTCTCCTCTTACACCTCCACCTCCTGCTGACCTCCCTTTGCAGCAGCAGCTGTCGTCACAGCGATGTCGAAGCAGGTCTCCATCATGACGCGGGACTTGCAGAGGTTGACGCAGTACTCCAGCTCTGCCGTGGCTTGAGCCAGAGCCTCCAGGTACTCCTGGGACTCCCGGTCCAGGTCCTGGTCCACATCAACTGGAAGGAGGACACAGACAGATGGGTTAGAGTTACAGTGGATCAAACCAGAGATCATCTACTACATCTAGAGAAATCTGACTGTACCAAACAAACAAATCTAGGAATGGCCAAAGGTGGAAAAAGTATTTAGATCCTTTACTTGTGCAAAAGTACTAACACCACAGAGTTTAAATACTTCATTATAAGTTAAAGGTTAGTTAACATTTTAAATGTAGACATTTTACATGTTTCTCTATTTCTTTACAGGTTTTTAGAGGGAGCGCCAGCTGTTGGCCTGTCAGTTGTACAGTAAATGAATGGACAGAGGAGAGCAGAGATGACCCCTCAGTTCCAGTGTATCCATGGATGTACAGACAACTCTCACTGGATCACTGTGATATGGATAAAAAAAAAATCTGAATGAAGTTCTGCTGTTAATCTAGTGGACGTTTGTTAAAAGGGATGTCTGACACAGACTGCAGCGGTTGAGTGCAAAGATCTGGTTTTAGGTTTGGGTCAGTCTCCAGGACCTTCATGTAAGTCAGTGTAATGTCCTCATAAGTGATGGAAACCAGACTGTGTGTGTGTTGACACTGTTTTGACAGTATATGATGACTGGTTCAGGGCGTGTTGGGATAAACAGACGGAGGCCGGCCAAGACTCTCTGTATCCTCATCGTCACATGATGGAAGTGGAGGGTGATGTACGAGCCTCCTCCTGTGGCCAATCAAAAAAACGGCCTGACTCTGAGAGCAGATAATGTCTTATTGATCTCAGGATGAACTCAGACTCTTCACTTCATCTCCTTTCTGCAGAGTCAAGTGTTTCTTATGAAAAGAATCGGAAGCTTTTCTTGGAGGTGACCTGAGAGTTTGTCCCTCTGACAGAGAAATAATACAAAGATGTAAATATAATCCCTTTTTCCCTCTGGGCTGTTTGTCTTTGCAGTTTGCTCCAACAGTCTCCTCTCCAAACAAACACCCTGGCTCTTGTCCCTGGAGCACCGCGAGCTGTTTCCTCTTTGTTAACAGGATCCAGAAATAGAAGCATAATGGAGAGAGTTGAGCTGTGGAGGATGAGGTTTTAACTGGCGAGGCTCGAGGCCGCCGGCAGCACTCAGCTGGAAACACACTCTGTTTGTCCACTTTGTGTGTTTGGGGTCAGGAGCTGCTCAATGCACTCATTTGCCTTTTGTTCTGTGTTATGAAAGAGGGAGGAGGAAGCTGCAGAGAGAACTGATCTCTGAGCAGACAGATCACAAACCTTATATCAGTGCAGCCAACAAACATTCAAGACACAAATCTATTTGTTCAAACAACTCTCTCTCCTCCCACTGACCAGGTCTGTGTCTGTGGTAACAGTGGCATTTAAACTTAGAATAATTCAAAATCTGTTCATTCCACTAAGACTGCCTCAATCAGCTGACTGAAATCATGAAATCTAAGTTTCATTTAACCAACAACAAACTGTCCTGACAGAGCTGAGCTCTGAGTGGATGGAGATCCAGAACAGAGGAACTGTCTGTCACCTTCCAGTTTTATAGACACTCCAGTAGAATGTTGTTACTGATGCTAGCATGTTAGCGGTTAGCTCTCCAGCTGCAGTAGCTCATTAAGTGGCTCTGTGTCATCACCAAGACTCTAAAACAGCAGACAAGCAGCTGAATGAGACTGATACACTGTCTGGACTGACAGGGATGCAAACACACTGAATGATCTCTGAGTTCATCAGTCTGACAAGGTCTGACTGGTCAATGAACACCAGCAGTTAGACCATCAGACCAACAGTTTATTCATCTAAACTGGAAGTGTCAGTGATGATCCTCCTAAAATGTGTTCAACCCTCCAAAACTGAAATCGTTTAATACACACAAAAAAAGCAGGTTACATACATTTCCTGTCAGTTGTTTGAGCTTGGTCAGTGAAGAGGTTAAATCTACTTTATTTATTCAGCTGAAAATCACATGTTGGTGCTGAAAGACTTAATGATCTGTCCAACAAACAGCTCCGTCCATTCTTAGACCCTCGTTACTGAAAAAGAGAAATGATTCTGTACATTGATATTCTTGTTTTGTGTGGTGTTCCTGGTCTGAGGATGTTTGATGATCAGAGTCTGTACTCACACTCTCCGCTCCATTTGTTGGGGTGGAGCATCAGCCGGTTCTTGGCCTCCTCCAGCTCCACCTTCAGCCTCTCGTGTTTGCTCTTCAGCTCTCTGATCTGCTGCTGCCGCTTCTCCAGCATCCTCAGACGGGCGTTAAAGTAGAGCAGACCCTGAGGATCAGACAGATCCCAAACACTGAGTCAGATCTACCACAAACCTTCTGCTGTTTCCCAGCAGAGCCTCTGTGATATGACTAACAGTGTGTGGGGCAGTTTATACGGGGGGGGGGATTACCACAAGTGGAACGAGGGGCCACTAACCTGCTCTGAGACTTCAATCTGTGTCCACTGCTGAATTTAATTAGGAGTCAGTCAGAGATAAAATTAGCATGGGCGCTAATCTGCTGTCTGTAGATTTAATCTGCTGGACAAACGCTGAGTGGAGGATTAAAGACAGCTGAGAACGAACAGGTGATGGAGAGGTGGATCAGTGTCGGCCTCTCAGCTTCACTTAATTACGAGTGTTGGAGGAAAATTTAAAGGAAGACGTCCCCACAGAGTCAGGACCTGTAACAGACTTTAATGACTCTACTGCCGGGGTTATTTTTATTTAAAGACAATGACACTGTACGGCGCTGAGGTTAAAGGGTTTTTTTATAGACAGAAATCAACTGATCCATTTAGTCTGGGTGCACTTCCTATGATATTTTAGAGACTTGTCTTTAACAGTTAAATCTGCATAAAATATGTCCAAAGTGTCAGTGCAGCAGAAAAGTAAATGAGATCCAGCTCTGGTTCATATTTGGCAGCTAGACTCCATGAGGTTTTAGGGACGTGGTCAGACCAGATTGACAAGTCAGAGGAGCAGGAAATAGCTTAGGTGGAGCTGTGAAGGTGGAGCCTGAAGACCGTCATGTTTGTCACTCGGTCCAACAACTGCTGGTGAAAACATTAGCTTGAGAGATGTTTCAATTATCAGATTATGACTTTAAGTATCTGATTTACCAAAGTCCTTTTTTTTAGGGGAAGAGTCTTAAAATGGGTTGAAATGCAAACTTCTCTTGATGGAAAACTGCAGATAGAAACCTTAATGAGACTCAGTAACAGACTCTACAGGGAGGGTGAAACACGTTTCACAGTGTAATGATCAGAACTCACCTTTTCTACATCATGGAACGGCTGCAGAGAGAAGACAGAAACACAAAGAGAAAACTCTTTATCTCACTCTGTAACTCTGTAAGATGAACTGCAGATCATCTTCGTCTAATTGAAAATAAATCAGAGCTGCTTCCAGCTGAATTAATGTCTTTCCCTCCCTCGACACACTATTCACCGCTCTGCTGCTGAAGGTTAATGACCTGTTAACACAGAGAGAGGTGACGGCCGTAAAGACCAACCAGCCGAGGCCGGCCTTCATTCACCGCAGCACCCCCTCCTCCAGCCATCACTCACATCTAAACCAATCAAGACTAAACTGTAATTGACTCACAGATAAAGTCAGTTAGCAACATGTCTGACCTGAGGCTGGACTGAAGATAACTGACTGACTATCCTGGCTGGATATAAGAGATGAACACTGGTTTTTAATGCCTGTGGATCAGGAGGTAGAGCGGTCGCCCACCAATCGGAAGGTCGGTGGTTTGATCCCTGTGCTGAAGTATCCTTGGGCAGGATACTGAACCCCAAAACTGTGTGTGAATGTGACCTGTAGTGTGAAGTGCTTTTGAGTGGTCAATATGACTAGAAAAGCACTATATAAGTACAGTCCAGTTTTATACCATTTTAAGTCTTTTTTAACTGATCTACAGTTCAGTGTTACTCTGAACTCTCTGGGTCTGATTCCAGCAGTTTGATCTGCTGACTATCACTCAGTTAGAGGGAGATCGAACCTGAAGAACCACAGTTACACAGAGAAACAGCAGGTGTTCAGACAGAGGCTCCATTCTCTCTGTTACACTGAACCATCGCAGCCAGTCTGAAGCTCAGAGTTTAAGGTTAAATAATTCTATAATTTTTGCTTTAACTACTGTGACCAGGAACAAAACTCTGAAAAATCAAATCAGCTTTGTTACATATTTAGCCATGTTAGTAATCATATTAAAGAGAAAATATAACAAAAGCTTTTTCTCTGTGTAAAACAGTACGTCTGTGTTCCATCGACTGGGCTTCTTCTGCTGTGTTGTTATTAAAATTAAACTAAGGAAACTATCTGCACACAGCTCTTAATGACAGGTCACTTCTACCTGAGAGACAATTTCTGGTGAAGACACAAATTCTCTCAGATCATTTCTACGTTCAGAACAAATGTGTTTGAATGAGTGGTTCCTGCCTGAAGCTGAGAGTTAATACTGACGAGTTATCATACATTTAACATTCTCCTGAGCAGATGGAGTCTGCCTCACCTCTGTCCCTGTCACCACCTCCCTCCTCCTCTGCAAGCGCTCCACGTCGTCGATCTCATACACCTTTATCTCAAAGGGCTCCTTCAGGGTGCCGCCCAGTGGGGGCAGGTCCACCCACTGACCCCCCACCTTCCTGCCCAGAGAGGAGGTGTCAGGCAGGGGAGCTGGGATCAGACGCCGCCTCAGGAAACCTGACGGAAGGAAAAAGAAAGTCTAATAGTCCATTCTGATTAACATTTCCTGCCTGACAGAATTAGACTGAAACAAATACTCAATACTCACAGGCTAAATTAGACAACAATAGAAAGTGATTTGTTTTGTTCAGAGGCAAACAGATCTCTAAAATAACATTGTATTGATAAAGATTGTTGGTATGAAAACCCAACTCATTATCTTTGATTAGCCTCATCTTCTCAGTCAGTTTCATCCTACCAGTACCTCTGTTCTCTGTCAACAACCATTTGCAATACCGATGAGGTTTTAACACCAGTCCCATCAACCTGAAGACCTCAGTCTTATTTTTAATGACTCTGTACACATGGCTGTCAGGTAGCTGCTGTACAAGTTAATTTTATGATCATGATAACTGCAGAGTAAAACCAAAAGCAACAGTGTGCACCACAAACAAAAACCCATTACTGATTATTAAAAACATTCTGGGTCTCTAAGTGAGGACTGAGAACCAGCGACAGATTGAGGAGGAGTTTGTGTGGGTGTGTATGCTTTGGAGTGATGTGCAGTGGATGGGGAGGGAGGGTGTGTGGGTGATAATTGGAGTTGGATATGTACACCGGGAATTGCCGCGGCTTCATGAAATATTCATGAGGCAGAAACGAGCCAAGATCCACAGACTGATGGCAGGAAGATCACACGAGTGCTGGTTCCATATGCATCAGGCTGCCTGACCTGTGCGTCGCTGCTGCCATGAATCACAATCAGCTGCTGGAAGGTAGAATACACTACAACATCGTCCCACATAATGTGCATGGATGTAGATTTTTTTTACGATAATGCCGAGCTGAGAGATAAATTCATGCGGTGAGGTATCATTGAGGAGAGCAGGCTTTGATAGATGCTCCCACAGCAATAATACCTGTTCTCTTCAGTGTGCTCAGCATTCATGAAAATATTATATAGAACAGCCGCTTTCATCCCATCATCACGCTCCCTGATGGATGGAAGCACATTTTGTGAAAATCCATAAATATGCTAATTTCTTCCAGAAGAGACGAGTTTTATGGCTCTTTCCTTTTCTGAATCAGTACATTGAGAAATAGTTGTTGAATGTCAAATTTGGGCAATAAACTTTTGCCGTTAACTTTGATGACATAAAACCTCATTTCAATAATAATTGGTTAAGATAAAAAGTAACACTGCCTTGCCTTTTTAGTATTCACTTTTACATTCCTCTACGTGAGCTGCTGCTTTTTGTTCATTCACAGTTCATGACCTTTAATTCCCGTAAAAATACAAGCTTTAATCCGTCAAAGAAAACAATACTAATGATGCTAATGTGCTCTCACGACAAACACAATCCAAATGTCTCAGGCTACATCCACACGAATCATTCTGTCTCTGTGACATGGACTCACCATTTCCTCTCTTCTTGGGCGATTTAGAAACTCTGCTCCTGTTGGATGAGGACGCTCCACTCTCACTCATGGAGTCATGTGCTGAAGAAGTGCTACCAGTGGTCTCGCTGTCTCGGATCATACTCTCATAGCCACTGCTGCCCCCGCTGTGGTAAAACAGGGCGGTGCGGCCCATAGCGGGGGGCAGTTCCCCGCTGAGGATGCTGCTGTTGTCGCTACCGTGTCCACTGCTGTAGCGCTGTGGCCTCCGAGGTGCAGTGATCTTGCTGTAAGGTGATGGTATTGGTGTGTTGACTGGTGAACCACTGACACTACTCGTCCCGCTGTCAGTACCATCACTTCCTGTCAGTCCAGCCCCTCTGCTGAACTGTTTCCTTGGGCTCCCGGCAGCTAGCTCACTAACCCTGCTGTTAGCTGCCCTGCTGATAGCCTGTTTTGTGCCCATGATGGTGCCTCTTCCCGTCTTGGCACCCGTCCCAGACCGAACAGGGGATTTACCAGTTAGAGGCAAGCTGGCATTGCGTCCAGCTGTGTTATCAGGAGGTTTTGGGGAAGAGCTCATGCTCTTGGAAATGCTGGTAGACAACATTCGAACCTTTGACCCACCAGAAACTGCTGCTCGCATGTTGCTGCTGCCTCGGACCTGCCCCAGTTTGCTTGTAGTTGCGAAGACACCTGGAGAAATTTGAGAGGAAGAAGCAGAAGTGGAGGTAGAGGCTGGAACCCCAAGTCTTGGCACTGATCTGTTGGATCTGCTGTTACTCCCTAAAGTAGCACCACTGATCTCCCTGAACAGTTCAGGCTTGGACCCAGCGAAGGCTTGATTGTCAGATCTCTCCAGAGACATCAGGCTCCCGTAGTGCCTTGAAGAATCTACTTTGGCACCTCGTGTCTTCAAGCTTGAAGATGTTCTGGCAGAGCCATGTTCAGTTTTTAAACTAGATGTCCTGTGGCTGAACGAATCTGCTTGGACCCTGACGTTGAATTCCTCCTCTGAGGTTGGTGTTTTAGGGAATGAGGACTTTCCAGTGTCACTGTTTGTTTTTAAGGCACTTGGAGATAGTGCAGTCCTTGTCTTTTGTTCTTGGCTTGACTGTTTGACTAGTGGAGCAGGAGGAGAGATGTTTCCAGATCCAGACTTGGAGATCATGTTACCTTTCTGCCCATTTGACTTTTTTCCCAAAGAAGCAAACCTCAGAGTACCTGTCATTGAAGTGGTCTCATGACCCCATCTGGGTTCTGAACTCTGGGGGATAGAAACAGTTCCTAGAGTTGTTGCACCTCGGGTGAGTCGTGGCAGCTTGATGAGAGTATCTCCTCTCCTGCTGCTGGACTTTTCACAACCATCCACAACCCTCTGAGCTGAAGACGACACTTGTCCCTTTGGTGGCCGAGGTACACTGTTACTGTTCCCTCCGGGCCTCTTGGAGGAAGCACTGCTCATGCCACTTCTTGATGGCTTACATGAAGAGAGAAACTCAACCTCTCTGGGATCAAAGTGACCGCTTCCCTGAAGCAAAACATCATCATTTCTGCCTTCCTGTCTGCTGCAGCCCACACCTGCAGATGAGGTAGGCTTTGTTTTCCTGGGAAGACTGGGATGGGAGGTGTGATGGGGAATCTGGGTGGACAGTGAATTGTTCAGAGTGTTGGCTCTCACCTTGAGAGAGCCTTTGAGAGAGACTTTGGTTGAGTCAGGGGAGGGAGGGCACTTGGTAAAAGAGGGTTTGTTTGGAGTAGCAGGGTCACTCTCCAGCTCTGAGAAACAGACTCCACTGTCATTCAGGGAGCTCTTGATGCCATGCTGAAAAAATTGCTGTTTATGAAACATACTCGGTGAGGTCAGTGTGGATGCATTCTCTGTTGCCATATTTTTGTCCCTCAGGTGAAGCCTGCTCGTTGGGTGAGTGCCCTCACTTTCTGCTGAATCAGAACTCACTTCACTTGGCCATGAACCAACGGATGACTGCTTGTTTCCACGCTGGGAAAACAACATTCCCTGACAGTCAGTGCCAACATCAGGCCAAGGTCCAGCTTCTTGTTGAGATGTGTAAGCGTCGTACTCATCATTAATACTGCTGATGATGCTTACAGGGCGAGAGCCAGAGGCTAAGGCCTGTGGAGAGCAGTCACTGTTGAAGCTGAGGAGGTTGGGGGGGCGGCCGTTGTCTGGGACAAGACCATGAGGAAGCTCCTCTACAACTGTGAACACAAGCTCATCCTCCCCGTTCAGCTCCACAGGCTGCTGCAGAGTAACTGTATTCCTCAGAAAATCCCTGTCAAGGCATCTTCCTAACAGAGCTGCCCGGAAATTGTTGACCTCCATTGGACATCTGTTTGTATGAGCGGCCCTGTCCATGCTAGGTGGTTGGACTTGCCTTGGTGCTTGTTGACTCATACCTACAGGGGGAGTCCTACCAACAACCTCTACAGGCTGAGATGCTGCCCTACATGTTCTGGGTAAGGATGGTGAGGCAGACGGCTTAGGAACACCTCCTTTGAGGTAGACCTTGTCTTGCACTACGGGGTCTGTATCCTGGTAACAAGTCCCACTGGGTCGTACAACACATGGCTGAAAGGGGATGACTGAAAGTTTCTCCCCATCTGCACTTGTCTGTTTGGAAGTATCCATGAGGCCAGCTGAAAAGAGTTTGGGTTGTTCCTGATCTGGTTTATTTGTGCATGTGGTTGGTGTGCTTCCTAAGAACCTTTGGGAGGAGTTTGTATCAGGTTTGGGTGGAGATGTCACCTCTGTGGGTTTAGTAGCTCCAGTCTGAGTCCTAAGTGCTGCTGCTTGTGCTGTTTTGCCCTCTGTGCCAAACGTGGCTGGGCCCTCACTGCCGTCGATGCAGTCTAGCCTCTCCTGTAACTCTGCAAACGTGTTGCACTTAAGGTGATCGCCATCAGACTTAGGTGTGTCTTTGACACGCTTTTTATTCAGGGAAGGGATGATAGGAACAAAGGAGGGTGGTCCCTCGTTGTCGCTCAGTTCTCGGTCCGAGATGGCCGTCCCCCCTGGCCCGATGTAGATGACTGTGTCGCAGGAGTGTTCGCTGCTGGAGGAGTAGTCAGGATCACTGGAGAGCAGCAGGGATGTGTCCGGGTCAAGGGCCACGGTCCGAGGGTGGAAGGGTCGAAGGTGTGGTGGTCGGTGGGACGGGCCTTCTTCACAGGAACTCTCCCCTCCAGATGAGCTGGAGCCATACTGCAAATAGATAAAGAATTAACATAATTAACACATTGAAGAGACCTGAACAACACAGCAATCAACCTGAAGGCAAATCCAGTTCTGAGGTGTCCTTTGTCAATACAGTCCGAGGTTAAGAGTGCACACTGTGGGCAGGATTAAGATTAATGTCATTGAGATGTATAAGCTTGTAACTCCTGTTTCCATGTGGCTTTCTCAATCTACAGAATACAAACCCATCCTGTCAATGTTGCCTAATGAAAGTGAAAGCCTATCTCATCTCACCACACAGGCTACCCGCCCCATAGGGACCGTGATATTGATTATATGTCAAATCATGGAAGAAAAAAACTCACTGAATTATGACCATGTGACTCTCTGACCTGATCATACAGATTTACATTATGGAGTTGAATTGTTTGAACCATCACCAGCCTCAGGAAATCAGGTCAGTTTCATTCAGAGACCAAATCTCTTGTAACTCCCACGGAGTAATCTGACAAACACTCCGAGCCCTTGAATTAAATTTTTTAATAAACAACTGATTAATCTCTTAAATCTTCATAAATACGTAGTTTCAACATTATAAACGTGTTTATCAGCAATGTAAAATGTGGACCTACATTTTCTGTCTGAGCAGAAAATATTCAATATTTTCACCGAAGGCACCATTTTTTCTGTTGTTTTATTAAATTTAATGTCATTCAGCCGGACATATCATGGTATCTTTGGAGAGTTAAACATAGTAGGGAGGAAACCAGTAAGTCTCACCATGTACAATACAAAAGTCTAATTCAGTTTTCTCTCAGTTACAGTTAATTCCCCGGGTTGTTTTTTTTCCTCATTAGGAATCTCCTTTTACAAAATGAAAGTCAGTCACTTAAATACTGTTTGGACTAAGTGTCACAAAATACATTGAGATTTTCAATGACAATCAGTATTCATACTGGAATTAATTGGCAAATAAACTGAATTTGTTTCAGCTGATAAATATTAGCAAATCAATATATGGCTTCTCTCAACTCAACTGCACTGAACTGGAGAAATAAAACCTGAGTAAAAAGCGAGTACCTTCGACTTCTTCTTCCTCATGCGGTGGATGCGGGAGGCCAGTTGCACTGTGGTCAGCGTCTCCATGTAGTTTGCTGGGGAGTCCGAGATGTGGGCAATCATCGGTGGTTCGACAGTTGATGTTGCCCAGGGATTCACTGAGCAGCATGGTGAGCTTGCTGTCCCTGAAATATACATCAAGAAACCCCTCGTTAGGCCAAAAAAAAAAAAAAAGAGCAAAGATGAACGTCAGGCCTGAGAAACCCCACAGGATCCCAGAAACCATTCATTACACCATGCAACAGTTGAGACAGGCATAAAGAACAACCTCTCATTTCACATTAATGAAGCCTACTTTGAACTGCACACCACATGTGATCTGTAGTCAGATATGTGGAGATGTGTCCATATAATCCTGCCTTTGAACAGACCCAGAGTACAGCTTTAATCATCATACGCTGAATTTAAATACAATCTAAGATTTTTCTAGTTTCTTTAGTCAGAACAACAAAACGGAGATGTGGCCTTTTTCTCACCCCCAAAATTATTCATCAGTTCACAAACTGGAGCTTTTTCCAAACACGATCACATCTTCCAATGATTTCTCTATAATTATGTTTCCCATACTCTGGAGCAACCTCTTCATATTTCTGGAATTTGTCTAAATAAAATGTTCATCAGTGTGTGTTTCCATCAGCTACCGTAACATGAATATATTTAGAAGCTGTGGAGTAGAGTAGTAGAGGCCATGATGGATTATGAGCTGAGTCTCATAGGCACAGATACCTAAAAGGCCCCTTATGCTCCCTAGTGTCTGGGGTGGCTTGATTTGACACAGAGTCACAAACATGTGAGTTCAAAATGGTTCAGTCTGAGTGCTGACTTCATGTGTATCCTGGTCTTTATGAGTTTACTTCCTAAATGTACAGACATGAGGAAAAAGGAGAGAGACAGATCCCTGCTGAGGTCAGAGATAAGGAAGGCAGAAAAGAAAAGAAAGGAAAATTCGAACAGATTACAGGCAAAATTCATACAGACTAACAGCGGCAAACAGACTATAAATTAGTTCTTTCCTTTAGCCTTTATATTGCTCTTTGGTGTTCTCAGTGTAAAAGTCAAAAGCAGACAAAGTGAGGCCTTGAGCCTGTCAAACATCCCAAAATGCAGACCTGAAAATGACAGGGCTTCACAAAACAATCGGCCTGAATAACAAACACCCAGAGGACTGGATATACGTCCATTAGCATTACAAAGTGATTTTTTCATTAGTACAATCAACCATTTAAGACAGAGTGAAAACTCATTAAAAATACATTAAATTCTGTCTGCCTGGTTCATACTGTACATCTCCCCCCTCTCTCCTCTCTGTCCTCGGGGCCTCTTTGACCCCTGTTGGGTTCATTAAAATGCCCAGAGTGTGAGCTCCTACCTGTAGGGAACGTGCTTTGCCCCATTAGCGAGGGCGGAGGATGACGTTTCCCAGCGCAGACAGAGACAGACACTGGCCTCCACCTCCCTCTCTGGTCCTGCTGATGTCCGTCTCACAGCTCCCCAAATCCAGGAGGTGGAGACGACTCCGACCAGACACTGAGAAACACAGAGGAGATGTTTGACCACTCATTAGTACTGAGGTGGTTAGCTGCTTCAAGGATTTGTCAATAAATTAAATGGCTTACAGACAAACGATCAATCGATGGCTTTTTAAATAACTGATTGGTGGTTTAAAGTCATTTATGAAGTGAAACACCAAACATTCACTGGCACCAAAAAGACAGTCTCTATCCATGTTCTGCTCTTTGTGGCATCAGTCCAACCTTGAACATACAGTACAGGAACCTCAGCTGCTGTTGTACTGGATGTGGAAATGTGGCCCTAAATGTGGAAAAATGTCTGTGGAGTCTGGGCTGTGTAAGAGCTGGAGCTGAGACTTCACGCTCAAATCCCCTGCAGTGATTCGGCTCGGTGGATTAACTGATTTCTGTGAGCAAACAGGGTCAATGCAGGAGCAAAGAACTAATAATATAACAAATAATAACAGCGCTGGTATCAAAGAAGACCAGGTTCTACAGCCTGCACAGGACATCAGAGGGAGGCAGCAGAGACAAGAACCACAGAACCGTTTAAAATATACACAAACACACGGTGGAAGAGAGGTTCATTAAATAATCTGACCTAAGAGAAAGAAGTCTGAGACCTCGACGTGGGACAAGTCATTGTTGTTCTGATCCCATGTCAAGTTCTGAGTCAAGATTAACAAGTCTTCAGTCAAGACACATGTATTCCAAAGTAAATCCAAAGCCCCAAATCAGAACAGGCAGTCTTGAGTCAAGTGGCAAGTCAGGACCAACAAGTCCCAAGTTAGGCCTCAAGTCAAGAAGTCCCACAGCAAGTTCCAATTTCGAGTCCAGAGTCAAATGTCTCATTAGGACAGAAAAGTCTTTGTGCAAACTGACTGACTGCTTTCAGATGGATTCACATTATATTTGTTGTCAAGAAGAGGAAGGACTGAAAGTCTTTTTGTATTTTTTGAGTCTGAAGTTCTCAGATTCATGACTCCATAATATTAATAACCACATATATAACTGTATGTGAACAGTGAGGATACGTACAACAGCATCTTTTTCACGGAGCATCTTTGATCAGCTCAGATAAATATTCAGATAAAGATCAGTATCAGTCTGATCTCTCTCTGCTCATGTTTAACTGCCTGCTCATTTCATTAAGTCAGAGAAATGATGGTGGGAAAGATCAAGCGCCTGCATCAGCAACATTTACAAACTGCTGAGAGCGCTGAGTGTACAGTTTTATACCCTCCGGTCTACAAACACTGCAGGACACCGAGGCTTCAGGCCTCATTAGCCATGCAGATTTATTCCAGCCACGGACAGAGAAGCAATGAAACACTGATAACTGTGGAAATGTCTGTGCTGTGACAGGTAGACGTGGGCGGAGGTGGCGTTAGCATAGCCTCTCCGCTTGTTAATGTTCTTGTTGAGCACGTCTGCAGCTCTACATGAAGCTAATTAGGGGCTACGTGTTTGGAAATGAATAGTAAAGGGAAGAGGAGAGCTA
>NW_026115686.1:0-12234 GCF_001640805.2 Lates calcarifer | reverse complement strand
ATAGTTTTTGGTGGTTTTTGATGCCATACTCTTCTATGACATTTTTTGGTAGTTTTAGACGCCATCCTATACTATGATTGTTTTTGATGCCTTGCTATAGTATGACATGTAATGTTTATTTTGAGGTCTTACTTCTGATAATGCTACTAACTTCAACGTTAGCTCTATTAATACAGATTACTTACACATTATTTTTATACAGTAGATTACTTCTGTTATTACACATTTCTGATATATTGAATACAGAACATAAACAGTGTCAGTGCTCTGTGTTGGACAGTTGATGTAAAGCTGTTTGTGATTTACCTTGTATCTGAAATTGGTATGGTCTCATAGAACTTCTTCATTGTACGAAAGAATCTCTGTGATCATGGACTACATCTCTGTGATCGCGGACAATGTCTCTGAGATTATTGACAAAGTCTCTGTGATCATAGGACAATGTCTTTGTGACCGTGGACGATGTCTCTGAGATCATAGATGGTGTCTCTGTGATCATCAGCAATGTCTCCATGATCGCGGGCAATGCCTTCAAATCGGTGACCCCCGTCTCCGCCGATTCTATCGCAAGGTCTCTACGAAGCAGGGGACAATGTCTCTGATCAAGGACAACGTCTCTCTCATCTTTGACAAGGTCTCTGCGATCATGGACAAATTCACTGATCATGGACGATGTCTCCCTCATCCTCAACAATGTCTCTCCGATCATGGACCATGTCTCTGCGATCATGGACGATGTCATGGACAAAGTGGTGACACCTGGAGGGAATCAAAGAGAAACAAACAAAGGAAAATTATAAATTTTCTACCACCTATTTCTCATCAACAGTTTATTTGCTATGCCGAACTATACTATGACATTTTTACAGCTTAATATTCTATCACATTTTTAGATCTTGCTACACTGACATATTTACGCCTTACTATAATAAGACATTTTTTGACATTTTTGATGTTTTACTATACTGTGGTGTTTTTGACATTTTTGACCACATGCTATACTGTGACATCTTTGATGTCTTACTATAACATGACATTTTTACCTATATTTTGAATTACCATTACTTCTGCATTGCCTTTATATTACAGATTACTTTTACTGTTACCTCTAATATTAGATTACTTTTCCCATTACATAATACTTTCCTTATTACAAATTACTTCTAAAAAAGTTTACTGTTGCAAATTACATCCATTAACAGATTATTTTGACTATTATATCTTAATTAATGGGCGAATTGATGACACCTGGAGGAAATCAAAGAGAAACATACAAAGGAAAATGATTGATTCACTACTACATATTCCTCATCAGTTTAACCATGAAACCATAGAGAAATATTCAACATTACAGCTGAAACAGAACATTCAACAATATTGTTTTATATGGTGTAGTCTAGTATGTCTAGCACCCATGTCATGTCAGGGGCGCCTCAGTCACGGAAACACAAACACACTCTTACCCACGCGATATAAACGACCGAAATGGAAATAAGGTCAAAAATTTTAATTTAAAGAGAGGGCTAATGCTAACACTCGCCGCTAACACAAATGCTAACGCTAGCCGCTAGCTAGTTCGCTCCGTAGCCTTACCTTACCGCAGGTGTATTTCAACGTCCAGCCTCACTCGTGTTCGACAAAAAGCAGCTCCAGTGCTTGCTTTAGCATCCGGGCTTTGCGGTAACCAACTTTTATTTGGTAATTAACTTTTCTCATAGTACTGACAAACCGAAGCAACGCTTCAGTTTTCCAACTTCCGCCTCTCTACGCTCCTCCCCACAGGTCACGACCGATGACGACACACGCAAGCCAACAACGGCAGAAAAAAACGCCTGTTGGTCAGCTGACTCTGTTCCGACTCAGATCAATTATTTCCTGTGGTTATATCTTCCAAAATTGATCTAAGTTATTTGATCTCCTCTCTCTGACAGCTCACGTTTTACATCTGTGCACCACTATAGTTTTCATTTCCGGATAGAAGCTGTTTATCAGTTTAGTTTTGGAGTTTGTTATTGTAGAGGAAGTAATGTCCTCATTGGTCAGATTTTTAATCCTTCACATTTCACTTTTTTTTAATTAAAAAATTAAAAAGTGATCCCCCCAGAGGTGTTGCACCTGAACACACCGTCCTGGATGTTTTTATACTTTAAATTTTCTTCTTCATGCTTTTCTGGCCTGAAATGTTTAGAACAACAACAGGGGAGCAGTCTTTTTTTTTTAAGTACAGAACAGCTGTGCAGGTTTTCTTAAATTTATTTATATTTATCAGTTTCCGTCTGTATCTGTCCCATTAATGTGTCCCCAGAGGAAGTTTAACTGATCAGCGCTAGGACCAAGAGGAAAACAGGTCACAGACACACTTTACAGCCAGGGGAGGGGAGGGGAGGGGAGGGGAGGGTTCGCCACGGCTGGAATTTGAACGAAGTTCCTGTCAACTATAGTATTGTTATCTGTAGCGGAAAATATTGTATGAATAAATCCGCTCTGTTATTTTAAAAGAAAAAAATCTGATAAGGCCGTCAGCTGTCGCGTCTATGTTTTATTCCTCTTTCAACTCTGTGTCTGATCTTCCTGAAAACACCTGCGTGACTCAGGTAACTCACCGATGAAGAGGGAAGTCCTTGGATACTGAGCAGTGAAAAGGTAAGGCCTCCTCCAGATCACCTTCACCGCGACAGATCTTGAGCAAGACCATTATCGGTTTAACCCGATGTTGTGTTTGGGTTGTGATCTTTTCTGTCTCAGGTGTTAAATCAGAGCAGTGTCCGCATAAGTTGAGTTCACAGTGTCGGTCCTGTGGAGGGACAGGTCCTCCTTCAGAGGTCCCTTCCTACTTCACAAACAATGAAAGCGCTGGCTGCAGACCGACTGAAGGACAGGGACACTTGCACCATTTTTAACCACTTTACTGCACACTAATGTGTCACTGGTTGAGCTGCTGATGTAACTAATTTAGTAGCCCAATAAAAATAGCACTGAGGCCTGTGTTCTTTACAGCACAGACTGTTTATAATGCGTGAAATGCACTGATGTTGAACAGGACACACCCATACATGCTGTCCAGCAGGCATGCAACAAAAACTACACAAGATTCAACATATATGTGTAAATGTATAGGGAGTAAAAGAGACGCAAAAGTTCAACATACGGTGTCATGTTGTTTTTGTTGATGATTGAATGGTGATGATGATAATGCAGTGCATGTGGTCCTGCAATATGTGACACTGTACATTACAAGTCATCCACAGGACATATGTTGCTAAACACAGAATTAACTGTATACCGCTGTATATTCATTCAGCAAATTCCTGTCAGTTTTATAGATTTACAAACACCTGAGATCAAACCATGGATGCACCAAACTGGAGCAAGTCAAGAGCAAATCAAGTTTATCTCGAGACCAGAACCAGTTCAAATAATAACTGATATACTGCTGCTTGTATTTTGACACATCAGTACATGAAGATTGTTGTCCAGTACATTTGTTTACTCAGATTTAAATCAGGGATGCACCAGTTCAGCTTTTTCTTTCCTCTTACTGATACCAACATCTGCCAATACCAGTCAAACACCAGTTCTGTCTTTTAGTCAAGGTAACATGAGGCCAAGGAAAACTAAGTATAAGGCTCGCTGTGACTGAATGAATGTAACTGATAGCAAAACACTGAAATTTATAATGATATTGACATAAAAACAGTATTTACTGTGGTGCAGTCACGTCAGAGCTGATAAAGACAGTATTGGCAGCAATACTGATCCAGCATACTTGATCAATACATCCCTTTACCAAAGTGCAAAGAGTCTCATGCTTTTTGACCCTCACGGAGTGTGTGTACTAGTATGACTGAAATCAATATCATGACATCAATATGAATATTTTCCAACGTCAATACATGATTATGTGAAAAGCTGATGTAAAATGACATCAGGAATCAATCTGATGTAAAATACAGTGAACCGCGCTCTCCTGTTATACATCAGACTAATAAAATGATCTCAGCTTACAGTACCTGCTCGCTCCGAAGCTTTCGCTCATATCACACGGTCCTGATCAGCAGATTACATTCGCTCAGATGTCACAGAATTGTTGATGTGGAAACTTTGGAGCACCTGTAGAGCTGAGATTGTTTTGTCATCTGCCTCTTCCAAAGTCAACAATAACCTGTCAAACTCAAAAAGTTCACAGACTTACTTTTTTAGTTTTCACATACAATGTGCCTATTTTGTACTATTTTTTAATTATTGCTTTTGTCTTATAATCTGCACTATGCGGGTCAGGGAGATGCTTTGCTGTTTTGTTGTTTTACATGGTGACAGTGAAGATACATGATATATTGTGATGATCACAATATGATTCCACTGAAAGTCAATAGACTAATATTTATAAAATTATTGTCCATCACCTCTCTATTGACTCAATTAACTGAAGTCCTATCAATACTTTTTACTGACAGCTCAGATCAAATAGTGTTTTCCAGATTGCTGCGTCTTATCCTTTTTAACACAGACACAGTGTCTGCAGCCATTTCAATGTCAAAGCTGAACTGAGTTAAATATCTGTGGGAAAAGAAGGAAACATCTGCTCCAGTATAACAACAAAATACACTACTGATGCCAGTGTATCAATAACATCTTCCAGTTGACCAAAGATCAGTTATTTTCCCCATCATTAGCAGCAGTTCAAGCCTCTCTGAGTCATGCATACCCAGCATTCAGGACCCTTGCATTAACATAACTCAGTCCTCCCTGCCTATCCCATCATTCCTGTGTCAGACATGAAGGGTTGGACTAATTAATTGGCATTTATGTACACTGTTCAACATGCTTGAAATACTTGGTCCTTTAAATCATGATTGAAAAGTGCATAAGTTAATGTGAGAGGACTCTTCCTCTGTGTCACTGAACAGAGCAGCAGGTGATGGGGAGGTAATGCTGGATGGATGCTTGCTTGCTCGACCTTGTGCAAAATTTCTGAAGTGTTAATAGAGGCTGCACTGATATGATAGATTTCTGAAATGCTTTAGACCTGAGGTACAAAAGGACTCAACTAACAAGTTAGCATTTTGTTTAAATTGCGAATTTCCTGCATTTTAAGCTAATGCTCTGTGTCGTCGTAAACAAAGGTGAAGTCATTTATCATCCATGTCACCTCAAATATTTGCCCTGAAGTATTCTGCCCTGCCCTGAAAAGAGGAAACTGACAAAAATGACTTGACCATTTGATTCATCTGTTCCATGTCTGTGCATATCTGAGCTACATAATCTGCAACGTGAACCAAGCATGAGCAAAACTACAGTCACAGTCAGTTACTTTCAGCTGGCCAGATATCTGATGTCTGATATCCTGGCATCTTCGTCTTTCCTCATCTTTTCCTGCTTTGCAGTGACATAGGATTTTCAGGGTGAATAAAGTGTTAGCACACTGGGATAAATACGGAATTTAATAGATAATATAAAGTTATAAAGTTTCCATTTGTTTACAGACCATTTGAGTAATAAACACCTTTTAATATTTTAATATTAAATAGTCAGTGATGCAGTGATTCATACAAAACAGAGCAGCCCCAGCATCTAAGAAATTGTAACCACAAATCATATTGTTTAGAGAGCAGCTCAGTGCACTGTGTATAGTTAAGGAAAATAGAGAGTAGAGTCTGTGGCCATAAATATTTGAGTATTGTTATGCTTATATGCATATTAATATGTGGACTACAGTGGTAGTATGTAGAACATTTTCCTCACACCACCACCTTTAGTACCAATGGACCATTTTATGAACTTCACAGTACAACCTAAACATTCCTGCTGACCAGGTGGAGACCAGATGTGGAGCTTTAATGGCTGCAATCTCCTCTCTTTCTTTTTTGAATGGATACTTCCTATAGGATGTCATGTAGGATGTGAACGTGTTTCCAAACACTTAACTTTGGCTCGAGTTCGTGGAACAGTCTGCACATGAGTCACCTCAGTAGAGCACATTTCCGATGAGGCTGTTTGTTTCATAGCGGTGGTTCCCATCTGGGAGGTCGTGGCCAACAATCATCATAGGAAAGAAGAAAAAAATTATTTATGTGACACTAAATTATGTTCATTTTTTCAGCCTGTTGTATAATTGAGCCTTTTTTCTTGTAACAATTATCCTAATTAAACAATCTAGGAAGGAAAAGTCACTCTGTGGTTAACTACTCACAGATTGTGGATATGACACAAGTTGACATTGCTTTGTGAGGGTGAGGGGTGAGAAGCACTTTTTTATTGTATGAATAACCCTAGTTTGGTGTTTAGTTTGTATTTAAAGCAGCTATCATGGATATTTTTACAACAACAACGTATCAAACAACAATGTGACAGTGTTAAAGGCATCGGTTGTAGTCATGAACCTACAGAGAATTAGAGAAGTCATTGTTTAGCTCTTTAACTTCACTCTCACTGCTCTTATAATATTGTTTTCTATACTCTACCTGTCCAGCACCAATCAGAAGACAGACAAAGTTAGTGCTAAAGAGCCAAATATTTCCCTCAGGAGTTGGCGAAGACCAAAAAGAAGAAGAACTAAAAGAGACGCATTCATGGCTGGAAACATGACTTCTAATAAATGATAATGTTGCTTTGTAGTTGTTGGATTCCTAAAGAACAAGTTCAACAGATAAAAGGCTGATAACTATATCTGTGTTGAGTTTATAACTTGTTTCTGCTGCCCTTAAGTGGCCAAAGAAAATCAGCTGTTACAGGTTTAACATTTACAGGGACAAAATAACATGAACACTGAGAAGCACAGCTCACAAGCTTCACAGAAGTCCTGCAGGGTCATGTCTGTTACCCCTATGTCTGTTCTTTCATTGTGTCGCACTGTATCAAAATTAATGTTGAGTAATTGCATGAATTATAGTTAGGTTACTAAATACCATCACCATGACCATGACCATTTTGTGTCACTCCATTCTTCAAGTGTGAGTCATTCCTCTCAGTGATACTGTCTTTCAAGCTCATGTTTGTCGTGTTAAGACATGTGTGGACCAACCACCACACAACCTGTTTTCCCACCACGCTGCTGCGCCCCTATCACTCAAAATGTAGCAGTCACAGAAATTATGTGCTGATTTTTATGGTGGTGGTGGTAGCTCAGTGGTCGTGGCTTTGGGCTTGAATTGTCTGTAGTGTTAGAGAGGAGTGTAATGGTCATATGTGATCGATGGTATATTAACCATGTAAAGATGAATCTTCTTATGTGCTTGCCTAAACTTGAAGCTTTAGCTGGTATTGTTGTAAGCAAGTGTACTAAACAAAACCAACACTGCTAACAAGTTAGAATCCAGTTAGAATTTGTTTGTGGTTCCTTATCTCTGGTCTCTCATCACTTCATTGATGGTCATCTCTGTTGCAGTTTGTCCGTCAGGATGTGCTCCAGTCGAGGTATATGTGGCGCCAACAGCCGTCCCAACAGGTCGTCCAGCTCAGAGGGCAGCGGCTCAGGCGCCCATTACGCCCTGTGCGCCCTGGGAGTCGGTCTCATCGCGCTGGGCATTGTCATGATTGTGTGGACTGTGATACCCATGGATGGAGAGGCCCCAGGCGGTTCGGCCACAGCATCAGGCAACTCCACCTCAGGGCCTGGAGGTCATGACGAGGCCTCAGACAACACAAAGTCTTCATCAGTGGCCATGGCGCTGGTTGGAGTTGGAGCAGCCATGCTGCTCTTGTCCATTTGCCTCGGTGTGAGGAGCAAGAAGAGAGCACAAAGCAGACGTAACCAGCCAGCGCCGGTAGGAGGCCCCCTCATGGACCATATACCTGGGGAGCAGCAAGAGCCGTGAGTGACTGATGATTTTGCTTAAGTTTTATACTTTGATTTTTTTCTTAGAAGTTCTTAGAAGTTCTGGTAACGCTCAGATTTGGAACATTTGGAAATCTATGATACACAAATTTACTACTGAAGCATTTCACACTGCAATATTTAAAATCCTAAACTTTGTTCAGGATTTGAACATTACTTTTTACTTACTTGGGCACATTTTGGTAAAATAGTTCATATATTCACTAACATGTAGTTGTAAATCCAGGGTCAGAAAGTTGTTTGGATAAAATCCCACATATGCTTTTTAACCGAATGTCACCTCTTGCATTCTTTTCCAGAGCTGCTGATCCAGCTGCGTACAACGTGCCGAGCTACGAGGAGGTCGTTGGCAGCGGCAACTACCCCGTCCGTCAGAGCAACCTTCGCCAGAGCACCTCCCAGCTGCCGTCCTACGAGGACATCATAGCAGCTGTGGAAAACGAGGGAGCAGAGCCCACGAACAATCCCACCGAGGACACCCCTCTCAATGATCCCGCAGCGGCCGCCGCCCAACCTGCTGCCGAGCCTCCGGCCAACCACCCGGGCCTCAAGTCAAACCCCAGCCTGCCCTCCCGCAGCAGCAGCCGTGCCAGCCGTTTACTGCGGCCTCTGCGGGTGAGGAGGATCAAGTCGGACAAACTGCACCTGAAGGACATCCGTCTCCAAATCCGCACCCCCACACAGAATCCAGTCAACATCGAACCCATCACTCCTCCACCTCAGTATGAAAATAAGATGCCTGAATTACAGTAGGAGCTGTCCCTTATTGCCTGCTCCTGATGAGTAAAAATATCTCTACGTTAAATGGACTAATGATAAGATCCATTAGTCCATAAGACCCATTTTCAAGGTTACTATTAAATAGGTTAAGTGTGGCTGGGAGCAGTGTGATGGAGCCTGTGTAGACGCTTTCCTGAGATGAGAATATTACAAGTGAATCTCTCTTTATCAGTGAAGGTCGTGATTGGCATATTTATTCTGTCATAAGACATTATCAGGTCTGTGTGAAAAGATCTGCTTTCAGAGATGAGATTTTTTTTAACTAATGTCAGACATAGGAGAACCTTACAGTTTTATTTAATATGTTTTTCACCTCACCAGGAATTATTATTGTTGTTATATTTTGTGTCTGATTAGTTGTGGACTGTGGAAAATTTGAAATCTTATCTTGTGATTCAAAGGGGGGAAAAGGGAAGCTAATTGCCTTGGAGGTTTTTCAGTGGTAACAAGTTTGGTATAAGATGCACCTTGTTGTGATTTATAACTGAAGAAAATGCACTGAGGCCAGGAACTTGTGACTCAACAGTTTGTTTCTGAATGTTTTTCTAAGTTGTTTTTAAACACCTTGCCTGAAAGAAACCAACTCAAATGACCTTTTTGATACAGATAAATAAGAAAAACATTAATGAAACAGTAAAACCAGAAGTAAACTACTGAATAATCTAGTATGAGATGTGATATTGGTAAGGACACATACATTGTTTCATAGGACTTTTATAAGTGTTTAAATGTTGAAATCTCTTTAACTGTGGTGTAATATTTGTAAAAACAACTGATGAATAAATGTTTTTTTTTCTATTTCATTTAGGATCATGTCCAGATTTAATATTTTTGTTGTCAATGAAAATAGACCTTTAATCACTCAGTCATCATCGAAGCCAACATCAGTAAAAAAAACTGAAAAAAAAGTAGATCTACTCAGTAGAAATTAAACTGCCATCGATACCACACAAATAAGCTGTTGCTGCATTTTCTGATTATTTTTATTTCAGTTAAATAGAGCTGTATTTATTTTTAAGAGATTAATATTGTCTTTGTTCTCTCAGTTAATAAAATCTAACTGTAGGTGTTTACTTTGTTCTTTTTCTACATTGTGTCACCATGACAAACTCTCCAGATATTTAAATAGTTTAGTCCCAATTTGACTTTCTACCTTTGCATCAGTTTTCATGTCTCAACACTCATTTTTTGATATTTAGCGACCCCCAGTGGTTGAAAAGGGTACTAGACTGAGGTGAGGTGAGGGGTGTTCATTCGTCTTTTCTCCAGTGTTTTTGTATCTAACCTGAACAGGTTCTTTGCCGAGAATGAAAAGGAGCAAGAAAATAATGCAAAGTAAACGTATGAGTGAGAGGAGGTGTTATGAATGTGAAGAATATTTCTTGGTCTCTTGCTGAATTACATCTTCCCACTGCAGCTTGATGTTGATTTGTACATACTGTAATATCAGCATGGAAGTTTTTAACAGTGTCATTTAAGCCTTAGATGCATATTTCACCAGAACCTCGTCCATAAATGAGTAAAAATGCATTTTTTATTAATAATCTACACTGTCTTCATAATTTTGCTCAAAATGATTCTTTTAATTATTGAATGTTATGGTTATATTGATGCTTATTTGTGATTTTAAACACATTTGAAGGCACAGTTATGAATAATATACATCATATGACTGCATGCATTTGAAACTGTTTCTGGCTGTGATCATAGCAGCTTAGCACACTGAGCATTTACTGTACACACCAAGTTTCAACTGCTTTCAGTTTGGTGAGAAAAATATACTTTGTGTACGTAATGTGTCAAGTCTGAACTTGCCATGTGCTGATGCTAATAACATCTGAGTGTGCTGCAGGGTTGATATGATATAGCCTCTCTAACAGACATAACTAATTAAAATTTCCATATACATATGGGTCAGTTTTCATCCACATATGGAAGTAGAAGTAAAAAATGATTTTGATTAATGTATAGCTGCTTATTAAGGTTGTAGCACAAACCTTGATTTAATTGATGGGGGAAATATTAAATCCTTTACTTAAGTACTGGTTTAAGTAGTTTACATGTAAAAGTCCTGCACTGAATGAACTTAAAGTATCAATGCGGACAAATTCCCCTGTGAGTGATATACTATTATTATAGTATTAGACAATCAATGTTGATGCATCCCTGTGCTCCCTAACTATTTTACACACCGTTGGGTGGTTTAATCTACAACATGGCATCATAAACTCTGTTTGTTTTGTAGGTAAACTGTTCATTTGTAAAGTGAAGCTGTAACTGAGTAAAAGCGGAGAAGCTCAAATATGTATTTAAAGTAGCGTAGTTGGGTAAATGGAAGCTACTTAGCTGCTTTCCACGACTGGACGCTGTGTACATTAATCATTACTTTCCATTACTGTGTGATTCAACTGTATCAGGTTGACCTTCAGAAGAAAACACATACAGAATATTCTAGATGCTCTAATGTTAAATCTACGCGTTTAAGAAAAACTTTTTGCTGCTGGAAGTTAAAACTGCTGATCTGCGAGGCTTAAACATTTGAAGTAGCAAAGTTTATTTATATATTTCCAGCATCAACTATATTTTCCTAAGCTCCACCCTCGCCTCAGTTCAGAGGGATTTTTTTCCTCCCCCCCTCTTTCTTTTTTTTCTATGTGCAGCTGCCATGTAGCAGAGGGGAGGAACAGTTGGCTGAGGGAAGAGCCAGCCCGGGGAGTCAGTCACATTCCTGGCTGGGATTCAATGACTGAACCAGACACAAACAAACAGAGAGGGCGAGAGAGAGAGAGGGAGAGAGAGAGAGGGAGGGAGAGAGCGAGAGCGAGAGAGACTCACACATTGAGTGAGAGGGGGAGACAGACAGAGAGTACGCCAGACTGAGCAGACGAGGCATATTTCGGGCGCACATTTGGAGTGCGTAAAACCGCAGGAGCGCATAGAAACATAGTAACCGGTGATTGTGCGTTGGATAATACGAGTTTTGAGTCTCGGAGTTGTCGACTTTAATTGCGTCTGCTTACAGGAACTGCCCCTATGAATTCAGCAGCCTTCAGTTTTCTGAATGGACGCGCTGGGAAGCTTCTCCGGTGACATGGAAATGCGCGTTATTGAGCGTGTAGCCGGATGCTGAGGACGCCCGATCCGATAAGTCAATTTCAGCTTTCATTTTGAGTTTCGAACTCCCTTTTCTAATCGGCTACAACATGGAGGGTACGAGCTTTCAGCCCCATCCCGGACTTCAGCAAACTCTGAAGCAGTTTCATCTGAGTTCCATGCTCGCTCGGTGGACCGGCGGCGTTTTCCGCTCGGTGGCACCAGGACTCACTCTTCGGCAAAGATGGAAAATCCGCAGAGATGATGCTCACCCTGCCGGCACAGACGCCCCCGGTGATGTCCGGTCCACTCTTCATCCCGTCCGACCGCTCCACGGAGAGGTGCGAAACGGTCCTGGAGCGGGAGCCCATCTCCTGCTTCGTGGTCGGCGGCGAGAAGCGACTGTGCCTGCCGCAGATCCTCAACAGCGTCCTGAGAGATTTCTCCCTCCAGCAGATCAACTCGGTGTGCGACGACCTGCACATCTACTGCTCCAGGTGCACGGCGGACCAGCTGGAGATCCTCAA
>NW_026115685.1:0-20700 GCF_001640805.2 Lates calcarifer | reverse complement strand
ACTTTGAGAGATAACACAGTTGTCAAGGGATATAGTTACATGATCACAGTCCTGGTATGTAAATGTAACTGCCAAGGTCTACTTTCTACAGTGTGTTAAAACTGTGCCTGTGTCTGTGCAAGTAACCACAACAATTTCCAAATGTGTGCAGTTAAATTACTTTCTCTCGAGTAGACCCTTCACATTACTTGTTTTCTAGTGGATGGGAGTAAAGGTAGGCAGCACACACTGAGTAGCTGAATGTTGAAGTATCTGGATGTTTGTGTCAGGGAGTTGAAGAGTGGGAGAGAGAGTGAGATAAAGATGTATTAAGGATTTAGATTCAAGCTCTGAGCCCAGTTCATTATCCCAAACAGCAAAGCCACAAAGAGGAAACGACAAACACTTTGATCCACCATATTGTAGTGCCTGTGTGTTTGTGTGTGTGAATGCATTTGTTTGCTATTTAACCACTACTACTATTTTTTTCCCTCTGAGATTTCCACTTGAGAAGTGTCTTTTTTTCCACTCTTGTGTCATCAGTATCATAGAATAATATGGTTTTGGGACCTGCAGCTAAACTACTCCACTCCACTAGCACTCCATGTCTTGTAAATAATACAAACCTCCCATCCATTCTTTTGTTGAAATGAAGATGGAACAAATGTCAATCAGTTCTTTATTTACATAACACGTCATACATGAAATGCAGCTCATTGTGCTTTAAGCAGCTTTGCTCATTAAGAATCTTTTTCTTTCTCTTTCTTTCTTTTCTTTCTTTCTTTTTTTGTGTGCTCATCTAGAAGCTAGATGTATCTGCAAGTTAATATGATATTGAATGAAACAGGATCAATTGAAATAATAACACAAAGAACTTGTTTGCAATGAATCTCCTCCCCAGTAGCATAATAATTAAAAGTGTAAATGTCATATCAGTAAAGATGCACAAAATTTACAAAAAAGGGGGACAATGATATAATTTGTTGTTTGCCCATATGCCTAATACAACATGGGTAAAGTCAGTCAGAGGCCAAGCTGGAAGAAGTGTGATGTCCTCATTACCAATACAAAAACCTTGTGCATGAGATGGCTGTTTGTTTCCCATTTCCTTATAACAATCAATGTTGGTTTCTTTTAAGCAAGACCGTGCTTTGTCTAACGTAAATCAAGTTGGGTTTTTTTTTTTGCCAATATATGTTGTTTTGGAAGGCACTGAAAAGCAGCGGTTCTCAAAACTCTGACATTTTGGTTTAAAACTAATTCTTCCTATTACTAAACATATGAACACTGAATCCTGTTATTAAAGTAACAATGCAAAATTAATGTTTCAACTTGGGCAAAAAGAAGAGAGAAAAGAGTAAAATTGACTCAAAAAAGAATCTAATGGTCAAAGTCTTGCACAATAAGCAGATACTTTGAAGACTAAATGGAAAGATGCCCCCCTCACTGACACACAATTTTATTGCATTTTTATTTTAGATATGCCAACGAGACTGTAATAAACACTCTGCTTGGCAAGAATGTTCATAAGTGCCTGGTATGACAACACCCAAGTGGAAATGTCACTGATGGACTAATGGTTACTTTTATCCTGCAGTCCTGACACCACCATAGACACCTGGTGGTGTCAGGATTGGTGGCAAGCTGGAGCAGATCACAGGGGGAGGGTGATACACAGACCAAATAAACCAGATGTATAGCAAAGAGTTTCTTGGAAATGCCTGGTGAAATGATTTCAGATCTGACCTCTGAATGAGCTTTTTATGTCCTGGAAGAGGCTGAGGCATACAGATACACCTCTGACATGGATGTGGGTGCTAGGAAGTGTGGATAAAATGCATCTAGTGCTTCTCATAGCTTGTAACCAAAGAGAGATTTAATGGCCACTAATAGTATGGGAGGGTAGACATGAAGAAAGAGTCTATGATGTTGTGGAAATGTGTTGTGGAAGCTGATAAAATAAGCACCTCAAAAGAGCTGAAGTGACCTGTGTTTTATTACCTTAAAAGGGCAGAAAATGACCATAGAATTGCTCCAAACATCATATTTCATGTGTTCTAAAGCTAAATGTCAGTTCAGGGCAGGTGCATAATAACTAATAATTCAAATGCATAATGTAAGGCATTCATTCAAGGTGGATTGTAATGCAGTTTTGAAGTGGAGAGACTACACTTTGCACTCATTTATCAAAGTGTACTGTAAGAGCTCCATTCCTTTTCACTCATCTTTTAAGGGCAAAAGAAATTAAATCTCTACTGCTCTATAACCTTTAGCTTTATTGGATAGTGAACAGAAAAACTGGATAACCTTTCTCAAAATAAATAAATAAATATATATATATATATATATATATATATATATATATATATATATATATATATATATATATATATAATACAAAGATTAGTACACTACTACAAGTGAATGCATATTCTCATACAGGACAAGTTTATATGACACTATATTATTTCTTTGAATTACTGAGTATTACTTTGCATTAATGCTGTACACTCTGAGCTGTGGTCTGCCATTGAAGTTACATTTTTAAATGAATGTGTTGTGTCTGAAGTCACTGTGAACTTTTTCACTACAAAAATCACTACAAATATTGTACTGCATGATTGGATATTTTGGCAGAAAACAAACCTATTACAAGTTAAGATTTTACTGATTCGTTCAGCATCAGCATATTTGCAGCTCACCAAATTCATAAATTAACAAAATAAAAAATATAATCTGGTCACAACTATGTTTCCTACCAAAAACGTTTACTGTTAGTAAACACATTTTGTCTGTTAGTTCTATATAAATACGTTTTATGAGACAGGGTTGCCCACTGCATGGACAGAAGAAAACTGGATGAGCTTGTCAGTGAGATGTCTCTGAAGGATACTTGTGCAAATGTGACATTTAAACTATACTGATTTATCATATAGCACATTTAGGGGATGTGAGAGAGTGTGTGTGTGTGTGTGTGTTTGTTACACATGGCATACTTTGTTTTATAACTCGTAAATTTGACCTGCTCCACTTTTTACAAGTAATTGTTTTGAAGGATAAGACTACATCCAAACTGCTACATGTCCTTTTTTCACTGTGTACACATCATTTATATGTCCATTAAAATGGACAATATACATTCTTTGAAGGACTTGACATAGAGTGAAAAGCAGGTGTAGCTAATAATGTTAATGATGGCTGTTCTCTATTTAATTATCCCAGTAAGTCATACCAATCAACCAGCATGCACAAAAAGGCCCTGGAACTGGGACACCTAACCAGAATACAGCCATTGCCTACATTATTAATTACACCTGTTCTTCTCCTCCTATAACATGTATGTGTGGAGAGATCTGTGTGCAACTTTGTGGTCAGATGTGCAGCTCACTTGTATATTTCAACCCATGGAGGTCAGTGCAGCGACCGCCCCACACACACACACACACATACAATATTTAGCACTGAGGTACTGCTTAAGTGGCACATGTTTCCACAGCACTTCATTCTTACCTGTTTGCCCACAACACCAATACTCATAACAACCTTTTGTGCTGTGTAAAGTTAATTAGCGCTGACATATTCAGTCCACGCAGTCATGAATGTAGTGTTCATTTCCATTCTTACTTTTAGTGATCTTGACATTGCTCTAAGCAGCACTGCAGACATGGTCTCTTTCTGGCCTGTGGATTATTGCCTGAATTAAATTACGCTCCTCTCACTCTTCGTAGCTCTGTTTACAGTTGCCTCTCTCTGTTTTCTCGTTGCCATGAAGTCTACCCGAGAGTTCATGTTGAATAGTTCCTAGCATGTGTATGTGTTAGAGACACAGACGGACACACAGAGACAGTGTTGTTCATTCTTGGGCGTGCACACAAGTGGATGATCATGTCACTTCATCTTCTGCTTGATTGTCACTGTGATGTCTCAGAGCTGTCCATCAAGAAAACATGGGAGATCACGTGATGGACACACGCCACAGCAATACTTCAGACCACAGAGATGCCAGAAGCTTTTGGCATAATGTTTTCTACTGGGTCATCTTATATATTGTGGAGTAGCAAGGTCATTTTATGTCTTATCCTAAGTGTTAAAATCTAAAATGAGTAAAATATGCATGACAGGCGGATTTTCTACTCTGGCCTACATATACTGTATAGCACTGGGAACATAGAAAAGGGCAAAGGATTACCAAACACAAGCCTATAAAGCCCAAAGGGGAAAAATAAGATCCTTGTATCATTTATGTGACATCTTACCTTTGCAGTGATGATGTCTGTCTGTGGAAGAAAGATGTAATATACTTAGCATAAACAGTAAAAATTTTAACCATTGGAGCTCCATACAACTTAACTTTGGCATACTTTTTAAAAATAGCGGCATGTCTGCAAACAATGAATAATTCAGTAACATATTTAAAAGCACACATGCATGTTTTAGCATTCGAGGTCTAATGCAAGTTCTCGTACTACATTCTGTGGCTTGGTGTGTCAGTCACTTGCAGTGGGTGGTTCAAGACAGTTTATATGAGGGTGGCTGGAGTACCAGTATGAAGTACATCTACTCACCAACACTGGATAGATGCCATAAACTCATGAGTATATATTGTAAAGTGATTAGGACTCAGTTGAATGTTCCCTAGCATTATACAGCTCCCCGGTCTTTTTCGTTTCTATGTTCCAGATCATGCACTGGAACCTACACTCATACATACAAACACCTTTTTGTGTTTCACTAAAATATTTCTGGTAATTTTGTTGTTAATAAATGTTTTCATTTGGCCTGACACATAACTGCAGTTGTTGCCGACCAAAATGACATTTCCTGTGTTTGCAGGATCACAGCAAAAAATGTAATTAAGAGAGTAGACGTTGGCCTTATAAAACCTTCAGACAGCTCAATAGTCAGACATTGACGAGAGCTGCACAAAAGGATTATCTCTCAATTCAAAGAGGGGCAGAGGCACGCCACAACATTTAATACCTTGAAATGAAGTTGAAATTACAGAGAGAAAATGTTCCTGTGAGAAGAGGCATGAGTCGGGGATGTCAAAGTTCTGAACAGTTACACTCATTAACTATTGAACCTTAATTATGCGGAATTATGGACAGACTAATTGGGCTTGTCCAGTTGGATTTACCCCAAGCCTTCCTTGGCCAAAGTAAGCTGGGAAAAGAGTGAGTGGCATGGCAGATCCTCAAATTCTGCCTTGCAGAAGTAGGAATATTGCCTTTTAAGGGTGTTTTCACCTACAACTATTTGTCCTTTCTTACCTTTTGGTCTCACCTGAGGTCTGAGGTGTGTAGGTTGTGCCAAACGGGGACACTAGGCGTAGACATGCGCTGTGAGGCTGACAGAGGTACTCTGTCCTCCAAATTGCTGCACAGGTTGATGTCAGATGTCAGAGATTTGTGCTTCCCTGTCAGGACCAAACTGTCTGTCAGGACTGTCTGTCCTCCTGTAAGAAAGTGGGGAGCTGTTTTGACCCCATTTAGAAAAGAAAAAAAAAAAGCTCTGTACAAAATGTCTCTATGTGTCTCTATCTGTTAAAGAGTCACACTTGTAGTCCTTGGCAGGTGTGAAGGTGTTGAGGTGAACTGAGCTTTTAGCTTTTTCCAGTTTGTTCTTTTGACTTAATGTTTGGACGTTAACAGCAGCTGTAAGTTGCCAACTCTAAACACTTCCCTGTGTGTTTTGTATTGCAGTGTGCAGTGTGACACAGACAGACTGCCTAGAAACATGCTGAGGAGAAGCATGAGAGATTAACCCTATATGTGACTGACATGTGAATGATGACTTGGCATTGGAGATTTTTTCATACTTTCTAATGTGGGTCCCTACAGACAATGAACATAGATGGTGGGTTGATATAGCACTGTAGGAAATCCTGTCTAGCCAGGCTGAAAGCCACGAATAAATGAAGGCCAGTGTTATACTTTTTGCATCCTTGAGTATGCGATGCTGTTACACTCTTTCTACTCTACTTGGAGGATGCATGCACAGTTGGTGTGTGGACCCTACACAGACAAGTCTACACGGTCACAACAAATTGGTGGGTGCACAGACATCTGCACAGAGCCTTGTGTACACCCTCCTAAACTGTTTTATAATTTCTGCTCACAACAGTCTGACTTAGGGACAAAGAAGCTGATACCATTACCATGGCAACATTAATTGGAGCTGGCTATACACAGCTGATGGACATTTAGTCGTTAACAGCTTCTCTGGTCTCTGTGCTGTTTACATGCACCTGGCTGGCATTTCACAATGCTGCTCCATACTGTCCCTGTAAAAGCACAGTTACAGGGGCTTAAAAGTACCGTATGGAAGAATTTGAAGCAATGTACTAATTCCAAACTCCTGGGGCTGATTTGGCTGGCAAATTGACAGGCCTGCTGTTTGATAATTACTTAATTGGCTAACAAACCAACATGGGGCCCCTGCAGTGTAGCTAATTTACAGCTACCTCGCTAACCGTTGCTTGTTTGCTCAGTAACATTATTGCCACATTGGACTGCAACTCATGCAGTCCCAGCAAGCACACACTGAACACACAAAGAACTTTATAGATGCTTGCACCTGCCTTCTTATAGAGTGCGAATACATGCACGAGTGCGAGCAACAAGATGCAGGCTGTAGTTCACATAATGGCCACAGGTGTCAGTAATTACCCTGGGTAATTTCGGGTTTGTCCATAAGAGAACCTGTTAAAGAGACAGACTCATAAATACATAAAGAAAGATACGCTCTTCAAGACAACAGGCTCACACACAGTGTAGACAAAATAACAGAGAGACAGACAGACACAGACCTTCATGAAAAAGCAGCAGTTCAGTTTAGCTTGAACTATCTGACAGCCAGCAACTACCAAGTAGGTATTCTGCTTTGACTTTATAGGAGCAAGCAATAGAAGGATGGCAAAAGCAGCAATCCAATTGCAATCTCTCCAGTAACTGCATAGCCTAGTGTTACTCTGCCCCTTCCTTTGTCAGATAGGAGTGACCTCATAATCAGCATCTGCCGTTTGGTGTACAGCCACCATGTTTGACTGCAACTTGTAGAGCAATTTGTATTCAGAGGATAAAAGCAATATGAGTATTTCATCTCCTGGTGAGAGTTGCCTCAGTGAGCCCCTCAGTTATACAGGGGCAGCTGATGTTCTTGGGCCTGGAGCACATATATACTGAAATCAATTTTCCCTGCCCTTGGACCTACCTCCTGGCCTTTGTGAACCCTTAAGTCTCATTATTTCCTTGAGGGGAAATTCAGGACATGCTGCTCAAATAAGGGATATTCAGAGGCATGAATAGTTTGTACAAAGAGGGACAATATCCAATAGCCAGTGCCCAGGTAGCTTGTTGTTGTCTTGAAGTAGGGCCTGCTGTTGTACATCTGCTCGGCCTTCCTACATCTGGATGGTTTCCGGCTGTGACTGCATCTGTTCATGTAGATTGTCTCCACTGTCTCACACCGGGCACAAATGAACACAGTAAATTAGCTAGAGCACATAGAGTCATTCATTTGTTTAACTAATAGATCCACAGTTACATGTTCTGCAGGGGGTTCCTTCTAGCCAGGCCTCTTCATCTTGAGGAACATGGCCATTCCTTCAAATGGGATGAAGAGAAGACAAGGGCCACAATATCAGAAGGTCTCCTTAGAGAGAGAATGCACAAGAATGGTTGCAAAAGTCTTTTATTAAACCCACGCATACAAATACATCTCATCATTGGAAATCTATCAATTTTGCAGTTTGACTAAAGGCTGCATCTGATGAGATTGATGTGGCAGACTTCCCAGAACAAGAAGCCTGGGTCATGCCCACAGACACTACCAGCTAAAAACCATCAGTGACATAACTGATGTAACTAGGAGAGCTAAGAACATCAACAAGATACATTCAGAAGACCACTGACTATTATGGCTGCAAATAAAGCATTAGTACGAGAACTGCTAGGTGGAGATAAAGTGGACAACGGTGGCTATTTCCTTTTTAAGTAATACTCACAAAGTAAAGTGTCTGATTTATAAAAGGGGAGATGTATTCTGTCTGCTTTTTGGCTTTCTCTGTCTGAAACATTGATGTAGATTGTCATCTCCTCCTCTCCCAAACGAAAAAAGTAATCTGTAGAGGCCAAAGTACAATATGCATTATGGAACTGCACATGAAAATTTGAAAACTATAGAACATCGTTGGTCACATAATTAAAACTGTCCTTTATCCTCTCTCTTTCTCTCTCTGTAACTACACTTTGAAACCACTAAGAGTCACCAGTCTGTGACCACAGAGTGACACTTCATGAATCACAATATGTGATTTTAATTAGCTATCATCTCAAATCTTTTTCTTCTGTCTGGTTTCCACATTGTAGTGTTAAAACAGCTTTGGAGAGGATGGGGGACCATTCTGCTCTTTAACTGTACAGACTACTGCATCAAGCAGTGTGAAATGTTTGCAAATTACAGGGTTAGTGAGTACAGACAGTGAGCTATCTTTCTTCATCTCACGCTCTCCTACAGAAGATGGATGTTACTCCACCAGCTGCTTCCAAGAGGGGTTGATGATGCTCGCTTAATATTCTAATCCACTAGCTAATGATGATTCTCTTGAGACAGTAAAATGAGAAGAGAAATAAACCATAAAACCTGTAGCTATTAATTTTTCAACAGTGGTTTTTAAGAGTTTACCTGTGGCATATCTCCTGCTGCTATAGGGGGAGTTAATTCAGTCAGTGCTGCTTTGGGTTGAGGATAGTGACAAATGGCCCATATAGTGGTTGAGGCTGGACGACTTTTTGCCCCTTCTCTGAATATATGTCGTTTTTCTTCAGCCACCTTCCTCTCTGTCCTTCTCGCTCTCTCTTCCTTTCTCTTCATTAGGACAACTTTCCTGTCTTTTGCTTGACCCCATTTCTCCTCAGTCCTGCAAGATTCTTGTTCATCCTAAAGCATTCCAGGGTCAGAGTCATAGACACTAATGGTCTTATGTCTCTTTCCTCCTGACAGCTGAGTAAAGAAATGAGTAGCGTGACTGCAAGATAGTTAGCTGTCTTGGTCTGTGTGTACTTGTGTGTGTGTGTGATTCTGTATCTCAAATAACAAATTACTGCAGAATCATACTGAGCCTAAGGGTGCTATCTCACAGAGACATGCTGCTAAAGATGTGTCCTCTGTACACCTTACCTTGTGTTGGACACCAAGGGTCAGTGCACCTAGGGCTGACTGGCGCATGCTACTTTTAATTTGAACTACAATTATATAAGTCATATTGACAAAAAAAATATAGAATTAAGTGTTTTGTGACAAAGTGACAACAAAATATAGATGTTTTAAAGCAGCTGTAATTGATATTTTTGCAATAATCCAAAACTTTTTGACATCTTTCACTGTTTTGGTTGTGAGGGTTGCAACTTTACTTCTCTGGCTCACACTTGTGGCTCTCATCATCATTATTTTCAGCTGCAGCAGTTAACTATTTTCAGCAAAAAAGCTTTAAAAAAAAAAAAAAAAAAGGAAAGGAAAAACACTATATACACAACCTGCCCAGCACATAATGAGGACAAGAGACCAAAACAGAGCTAAAAGGAAACTGAATATTGGACTTATGTTCACCAGGTGGATACAAATAGGAAATAGGAGTTTTCAGCTTCAACCTTTGAACATTAAATGTTGTGTAGTATATAGTGCAGTATTTTTTTATGTAGTTACTTTACACCTCTGGTTCTGTTAACAGCTCTATAAAGCTGAAACTCCTCTGCAGAGCAATGCATTGACATTTGTGCAATTACTTGAGTCACTGAGCATGAGACTATGTTTAGCTATCAAAACTCACAGCAGCATCAGTCTGCATCTGCATCTATGGAGCAGCACACTGACCACATCAGGTTCTGCCTGTACTCATAGAGTAAAGGTTATAATGTGCAACCTTCACCCTATTGCACGTAAGCTGTGTGTGCTCTAATGGACTCCACAGTGCCACTAGATGTGCTGCATGCTATGACACTGACACAATATTTCCAGGACAACTTGTGCCTTGACTGTGTGTCACTAACAGCCACACTCCAAGTCATTATTGACAGCAGTAAATGAGGGAATCAAGCCAAACAATACCCTACTGCACTTGTGAAAATTGTGCTCGCATGTGTGTCACAGTCTAAACCGAGAAAGACGTGCACACCTCAAAACCATTTCAGATGGAGCAGGCTCAGGGCAAGCCCAGGGAGGAACAACAGTCGCAACAGCAGACCCATCCTTATCGCCTAGGGAGAGGTAGTGGATGCGGTGACATCACACAACCCAGTTCACAACATCAAATTCCTCAGAGATAAAACTGCTCTAAAGGCCAGGGCACAGACCAGCACATTCTGACTGACCTGCTCATTTTGCTCAGTGTAAAAATCACAGCTGCATTGCAACAGATAGATAACTTTTAAATGGAACAGAGCTTGCTTCCTTTTTAATGCAGTGCCGTTTTAGAACGTTGCACTGGAGTTTGTGTTTGCACTGTTTACACAGAATACCAATTCCAGGAAAAAGGTGACTTGTATTCAGAATTTAAAGGAAGATAGTTCTTTTTTTTTTTTTCAAATTAAACAAGTATCAGAGCAGTGTGTTTTCAAATGCCTTTGTGACAGGAAATTCACTTAGGCATGAAAATGGAAAATAGAGGGAATAAAAATGATAAAACACTAATACAAAACTAATTTTATCTTTCAAAAACTGTTCATCCCTGTCCCCTGCATATACAAAATCAGTGCTAACTGCATGGAAGTTGAAACATAAAGCTGTAATCTGACATTTTAAGAATACACTGACACTTTGACTTTCTTGTAAGACCTTGATTGGTTTCTATGTCCAGCAAAAAGGGAACGGCAGTGTGGCTGCTGGGTGGGTAGAGGTGTGCTGATCAGCGCAGAGCTGGGTGAGCAGTATAAACTGTGAATGTTGCTGTACATGTATGTTATGATCCACATTTTGCAATAAAAAATAATTATTGCATGGTCCCTCAAGCAAAACAGAGTTCTAGACCTGAACTCTGGTTGCCTTGTGAGTTGATCATTCCTTAGGCAATTGGAGCTATTGCTGATTTATAGTGGGCTTACACTTCCGACTAGCAGCACAGTCTGACCATGTGTGACTTGGAAAGAGAGGGGCCCTCACAAAAGAGAGATCAACAAAACACTTCTTATTTGCTAACTTAAACTTATTAAGCGTTTACTGGGCACACATAAACAGTACAGATATAACTAAGTGTTAAAATATGGAACTTTTAAGAGGCAGATAGAAGTTCAGTTTCTCAAATAATTGAATTTCACAAAATGTTTAAGCTTCAGGAAGGAAGGAAATTTCCAAATCTTCACGTTTTTCAGACAACCATCATACTTACATACACATTCATCATTGTCACATTCTGTAAAGAAAGATACAAACAGCTGTGCGCAGGCTTTGTAAAGCACTTTAGAAGTAATCCATTCATGTTCTCATTCATACTTCACCACAACACACACACTCATACATCCATGCCATGTTCATATTCATTCATAATGGTGCTCACATCCACAGGCACACTGTCACTGGGGAGATGATTGCTTCTGTTCCACAGTAGGCAGCACAGTGGGGGTCGCAGTTGTGTGTCTGATGCTCAGTCTGCCCCAGGCATTCAGCACATGCAATCTCCCCATGAAAATGTGTCTTTTTAACAGTCTCCCTCTCCCTTCAATGAAACATGCACACGAACAAATGCGCAAACGCACACATGCATTTTCTTTCCAACTGTGAATGTAAACAGACGCATTAATACGTAGTACTCAGTCAGGAGAGGAGTCATGAAGACATTTGCATACACTGAGCTGTTGTTTGTCTGAGTATGATGCTCATTATTGCACGTGTCCCATTCATGTGATTTTCATTCCACTGGTAAGAACTGGACAATAGTAAGATCGTACTTCAATAAGTTGGCACTTCACACACACTCTGGTTAACACCTGCCTTCACACCACCATATGGATCCCAAATATTAAATTCACTAAATAAACAAATACATATACTGTATGAATGCATACAGGAATGTGCCACGGTCCTCTGAAACTTTACAATGAAAGATCTGTGTGTGACGTTGGTGTTCACATACTTATTGTGTTGTACAGATTGTCCTGTTGCTTCTAAATGTAGCTGTATGAGATTCTTCCATCTTGGTTTCTGGAAGGGGCAACCTGACCAAGGGCTACAGAGAGCTACTCATCTGTTCAAATGTTACCTCTTACCTCTCAAAATCCAGTGGCAGGAAAAGCCAGCGGAGTAATACTGACAAGCTCTCTGTTGTTCTCTCTCTTCTCTCTCTCATATTTGCTTTTGTAACACTTGTTTTGTAACGCTTGTTTTCCTGCCACAATTTGTGTAAAATTTTTAGATTTCAAAATGATAAGATGGTGCAAGTTTAGGATATATCTCTGGAATGGAAAGGAATTAAATTAGTTGGATTTTTCATGTGCAGAGAATTCCCTGACATACATAAATGTTTACGTTCCAAAATTGAAAATATTACAAACTGTCAATTAACAGTTTGCTCTCTGCTGAAAGCATACAAAGCACCATTAACAGAGCAGAACTCCAATTAAATAATCTATTAAAGCGCTGGAATTTCTGCTTAAGCTACACAGGCATTTAAACTAAAAACCTTAGTCAACGTCCACTTATCAGCTCTTTTGGGCTGATTAATAACCTGAGATGCAGTTGAAAGTTACAAAAAAACAACCCAGTCAATTTCAATTTTCATTCACACTTTGCAAGCATAGTAAAAGCATGAAGACAATTTCCAAGTTGATCAAATTTAAGTTTGTCATCAAAAAGTGCAACAATTCTTCTGCAGTGAAGTTGTACCATTGGAGGATAGTGAACCGAGGAGTAAAGTTAAGAGGCTGTGGAATTCAGACACGGTGACTTTTGTTTTAACTGAAGGGAGTTTTTGATGTTTGCCAGTTTTTTCCTTCATTAACGCAGACCTGGGAATCATCTGCGCCTCATGCCCTGCAGCCAAGAAAAAAAAAATGCACCACTGCTACCTCTTAGCACTATGCACTTGACTACACTTTACACCCTGCACCTTGTCTCATGAAATTAGTGCCCATGGTGTCACACACAAAAAGCAGGTCATGCCAGATGGTATAAATCAACAAGATCCCAAAACAGTTCTCTACTGTATTTTTAAAAATCCATTCATCTTTGGGAGATCAAATCAGTGCCTATAAAATGGAGTATGAAGTGTTTAAATATTTCACTTCTGGAGATTCCTCATGATTTGGATAAAATGTTTATGTTCATTGATTCTGGTTTGAGTTCTTGTTTCGTTTTACCACAGTAAAATAATTTAAGTACACAGTACAACCACAAAAGATACAAATTCACATTGGGCACATGGTTAAAGGTGATGATGCAGAGGCAGATATTCAGAAGTAAACTGAGCCGGAGAATATAGCTGTAAGTACTTTAGCAGAAATGCCACTGTATTCCTATGCTGTGGGAATTCCATATATGGAGAATTTCACCACTTCCTTGGTCAGACGATTTATTACTCACATGAAAGGGCTCAGCTTTCATCTGTTACTGTTACATACGGTCCTGAGTCTGCAGTACTGCAAGTAATCCATCGAGTGTGAGTGTCTGATAATCATGTCATTTCTGGCATTCCTGCAATGATACATTGTAGACCCTCTGACAACTCTTCAAGGAAAATGTAGTTGTAGTAGAGACTTGACAGTTAAAATCTGTACTTAATCTTCATCACAAGACCTATTTTTTCTTGTCCGAAATGACTTACCCAAAATAAATGGAGTATATTTTCACAACTATAAGGGCTGTATGTATAATCTTGGTATCAAAAGAAAGCTAAGACATGTTAGATTACTACATTACTGTCAGAATTAAGATATGTGTTAATGTGTCAGAGTAAATTCACTTGGATCCAGAAGGGAGTAAACCCAAAGATAGAATATCGTAGGAAGAGTGCACACTTCACTCTAAAAACACCTTCGTCTTTATGTAAACAACCAGGACCTTCGTGAGTCATCTCAAACTAATGCAGAGTCACAGGAGTAGACATTAGCAGTGTTTTTTTCCAGCTGGAGTATAACTTTTGACCACAAACCAGCAAAGGTAAGACATACTTTATGATTAAGTGGAGTTGTTACATGCCCATATAATTGGTTGGGGTTTGAATTGTGTTTTGTTTAGGTAGAGGCTTTTAGCTGAGTTTCTCCCCATCATTTTGGTATGCTGCATGTTAGGACTGGTGCTTCCTAGTGTGCAGATAGATCGTCTGTACTGCACACATCTCATGCAGCCTCCTGTACAGGGGTTCTCGTGTTAAACAGGTTAAATCAACACAAGATCCGTCTCTAATAACACACATGATAGAATAAAGGTGACATTAATTTCACTGGCCTTGCAAAATTAGATTTCATGTTTCTGACTGAGATGTAGCTAAAGCTTAATTAGAGGAAAGGCATCTTGTTGAAATCACTCTCATAACTATGACTTTATTAGTTTTCCTAGAACCGGCTTAGTTGTGAACAGGCTGTTATTTTTATAGATGTTGTCGTTTGGCAACTAACTTTGCTGTGTTCTTCTACTTACCATCCTCAAAATATAATACAGTATTTGTATCCATATTATGTGAAGTTTGAGGCTGTCCTGTGCCTCCCCTGCATCGTGATGATTTTTACCATTTTCACTGATCAAATGGCTTTGGTTTTCTGGTTTTCTAATTTCAAACAGGACATCAGAACCCCTCTGAGATAACAGCCATATCTTAATTAGTTTGTAGTGTTGAACTGGATGTCTGTGGCTTGGTCTTGGAAGATTAAAGTATGTATGATCACAGACACGTTGTGTTTTTGTTTTTGTTCTCACATCTTAAAAAGTTTTAAATGCTCAAACATTTACCTTTACATTTGCCAACCCAAGCACATCTTTGTCTCACTTTTCCTACAGAAATGATTTGTGATTTTTTTGTAATGATCTGTGTTCCTCAACCATACATTTTTTCGTCATGCTGTCAGTATATATCCTCAAAAAGCATCTGTTTCTTCAAGTTTAAGTTTGGGGCTAAGTGTAGGCAGAATAGTACCAAACTCATCCATAATATGCAAGAAAGAACTATAGAAATACATGCAATTCACTCATCAGTCATGTGACTGATATAAAAAGCCATTATCGTCATCCTTTTCTTAGAAAATACTATTAATGCAGAACATGTAGTGTGACGATAGTCTTCTCAGAATATTCTGTAGCAAATACAATCTTTCAGCGTAACCCATCATTGGGTAAAAAGATTTCTTTATTGCAAGCTGACAAATGTTGTATTCTTCCAGCCTCATTTTTCAAACTAATTTTTCAAAACACAGTACGCTCACATCTGTTAATACCCATGATTTTTTTTTTATATGGATAACCATAACAAATTTCAAACTCAAAGTGTGGTTGAAAATTGTGTTCTTTTGGAACAAAAGTAATCCAGTTGACCCTACAAGTTTACAAGTTAAATTCCTAGTTAACTCTCTTGGGCTTAAAATATAAAGTTGTTGTATCAAGGAAGAATTATTACAAAATTTTTATTGTCTTCCTCCCTGAATTCGTCTCTAGTGCGAAGCATAAACAAAAGTAACTCTTTAAAATGATCTGCTCTTGTCAGGGCTATCCACAATGTTTTGTCAAAAGCACTGTGTTAGTGCTCCTTGACCTTTTGGTTCTGTTGACTGTTACATTCTTATTGACAGATTAAAGCAGTGGGTTGGTATCTCAGCAACTGTAAAGCCCACAGTCCTTAATTACATGTGAAGTACCTGAAGACTTTTGGAAAAAAAAAAAAAAAAGTAATTGTATGTGCACCTTTGGGTCACTTAAGCATTTCTCTTAGACAGAGACATGACATCTCCTTAAATTCCTAAGCACTCAGTTAAATATGAATATGAAAATTGTCAGCACCAATCTGTAAAAACACTGGGATGTATGATGCATTCAACATGGACTCTGTTATGCTGCCATCAATTGACGCTCTCAACTGAGTCTATTCAATTCAGTGTATTCATTCGATATATGATGTGAGATCAAATATAAACTGGATCACGATGCCAGTATTAAGACACCAGTGTATCATTACTGTGAGATTTGTAGCTTGGAAAAACAGCTGTGATCAAGTTGTGCTCTTCTGGAATACATGAGAACTGTAATTACATCTTTTTCCCAACACATTTGGACAAAAACCTAATAGAGTACTTAGAATACTTAAGAAGTGAAAAAAAGAAGCTTTGGATTCACTCAGTGCCTCTATCAGCTCAGCAACAATGTCTTTTAGTAAAACTTATAGTTTGTCACTCTCCTTTTGATGGACTATTACACTAACACTCTCTCCCTAACCCTAAATACAGAAAGTGGTGCGACTGTTCTCACCTGAAAAACTTAAGTTTACAATTTCTCACATTGAATTATTGTTTGTGTGAAGCAAAGGCTGAAGTAGCGTGATGCTGCTATAACACCACAGGTGTCTGGCGTTAACACCCGATGTGGTGACATGCATTTTGGAAACACTGGCATACAATGTCATTGTGCCGATAGTAAAGAGCCACACTGCTGAAAATTCATATGGGTTGTTTCAGAATGTAATGACAACCTGTTTTGTTGTTTAGCTTGTTGAAAATGCTATTGGTGAAAGAGTTAGAGTTTTACATTTAATGGACCATCTGTGGAATACATCCAACAGCTTTGCATTTGATCAGGTAACCTTAAATCAGTTCATAAAGCTTTACCAAGGGATGTGCATGTGCAAGATATTGGTCATGTAACTTCTTAGAAAGAAATTGACTACACACAGTTGTCAAAAAGTTTTTCAAAATTAATGTATCATTCTCCACGGTTGATCACACAAGCACATCAGACAGTGTCGCAGTGCTTCTTATAGGAGGAATATGGGTTTTATTTTGTTGGTAATGTTTGTTTGGAACATGGAAGACATGAATGGACGCAATTATGCTGCAGAGGAAATCTGCAGCATAAAAACCAATACAGTGGAAGAGTAGGTATGATTTCAGTCAACCAAGGTTTTCTTTGGTTGACCACCCCCAGAGTTAAGTGCGAGATATTTTGCCTGTGTGTATGTGTGTATGTGTATGTGTGTGTGTGTGTGTGTGTGTGTGTGTGTGTGTGTGTGTGGCTGTTTTGGATGTAGTTTTAAGTTTATGCCCAGATGTAGCATTGGTCTGGTAGCTATTTTGTGTGTTATTGATTACCATCTAAATTTACTGCCTACCTACTTTGTGCTGCACTTCCTGCAAACAATCAAAACTGTGAAAAGGTAAAGCCAAAAGTCAAAGTGGAAAAGCAATTTAAACATGCCCTGTCAACATAATATTTTTCACCCTTAGGTTACACATCTCCAGATACCATCTTCAGTGATGTGGGAGGCAGGAATCTAAAAGAAAATACAGTATGAAAACCTGAAATCTCATCATCTGTCAAAGCAATTTTTGAATCATTTTGATTAAGGTAGATTATATTAGAGATACGAAGGAGATATGATTAAATATATTGTGGCCATTTTGTCCTTCAGACTGTAAAAAACAGACCAGTTGCTATTTATAGGCGCTCTATTTTTAGCCACAATGGTGCCACAGGAATTGACAAATTGAAAAGCGCTGCACGTGACAGATTTAGCCTCTGCAGCTCACTCCCTCCACTTCCTCGCATAGATCTTTCTTCTTTCTTTCTCCCATCGTCTCATTAAGGAGTTTGTGTTTTTCTCCTCTCCCTCCCTGACACAAAGTCTCACTCGTTCTCTTCCTCTGTTCTTCCTTTACCTGCCCTCTCATTCAAATCATTCTCTATCTCCCTTCATCTCTCTCCCCCTCTCCCCTCCTCTCCATTCAGTCGTGAAGCACTGACTACACAGTCACGTTTTGCTTGCAAACCCCTGAAGGCAAGCCATTTCAGGATATTTCACAGCAGAGCAACACACCATCTCTGTCACTCTCATAGACGTGGGCACACAAGCCAGCGCACAGACATGCAAACAGGCTTGCACACAAACAGGCTTGCTTCCTTTTTGCTTCACATATGAATCCTTAACCTGCCACAACTGATAGGGCTTTACCATGCCAAGATGTTTTGTGTGCTTTTGCAAATAAGCCAAGCAGCAACAAAAGCAAGGATGGGATTTGCTGAAGGCAAGAAACAGCACAATTCATATATAGATTCATAAATGTATGAATGCAGCAGAGCTAAAAATAAAAGCCTGTTTTATTTATTTATTTTCTCCAACACCCCCCATTTACTCCTACACTCCCACCCAAAATCATTCAGCTCATGCTTCTGCTTTGCTCTCAGAGGAGATGTGCTAAAAATAGAGGTGTTTCCCATGCACGTTCCAGAATTATTTCCCTCAGTCTCTAACCCTCACTCCCCCTCCCTTCCTGTCTCTCCCTCTCGTGCACACACTCTCTTGCAGTCCTCTGTGAGCCAGATCCACAGCACACAGTCATTTAAGTTGGCTGGTTGCCTGCATGGGCAGTGAGTAGTGTTCCTTATCTAAACACACACACACACACACACACACTCTCTCACACACACACACACACACACACACACACATATACATATATATATATATATATATAATCAATTCAATTTGCAAATTGTTAATTCCTATTTATGTTCCAGATCCAGGACAGGGTATTAGAGGTTTATTCATTTGTGAGTTGTGAGATTGTGGATGGAGGATGAAAAATTCAATATCAGCTCTGTGTCCTTTAAAATTGCATATGAACTTGTTCTGAGGGAAATATAATTGCAGATTATATTATTTCCAGTCCAGAAGTGTTTGTTCTGCATGGAATTCATAACAAGATGGTTGTGTGTGCAAAGCAACTTGAGAGACCATGGTTTGCATCCAGAGTCCTGTATGTTGTTGAGTTTAGGCAACAAAACCACTTGAAGGTTAGGGAAAAGGTAACTCATGTAACTTGAAAGAATGTATTTATATAATATTATCTAAATTATTATGTTTAAAAAAAAAAGCTTACATTCACTGTCATGCCACAGACATGATTTTTCCTGATGTCATCATGACACAGCAGTCAGAAATTCTGTCATAATTACTGCAGCTGTCACAAGTCGCTTAACAATAAAACTGAACTATGGGTCGTAATAAGCTGCTCGTGGAGATGAGTGGGCTTGTTTTTTTTATAGGAGGACAGCCTAAATGGATGATACTTGACTTGAAAATAGACATGGTGGTTGGAAGGGGGATGGGGTGTCATGAAACCAAATGTCATCATGGAGCAGTCCCTTGGTTCAAATGTCTGTTCTTTGGAGGCAGAGTCACATATAGGACATACTGGAGATGAAATCAGTACTGTATTTTTTACTGTAACAAACAAAAATGTATATATATTTCAGACTCCACTGAACAATGATGGATCCACATCACTAGAAACAGATTTGCACATGCAATCTGTTTGAAATTAACATCTGATTTACCAAGACAGGGGCTAATTACATACTGCTGCAGCTGTGTCTGTATGTATAAAAGGTTTGTTAAACTAATGCACTAGGAGCCATTAGACAAACTTGTAAGGAAATGTAAAGACATAAAAAGACCTCATAAAAAGATCCAGGGCAACCAGGAGTGTAGTGGACTTAGTACATTATTAGCACCTCAGAGAAGGTCAAACTTAAACGTAATGACTGATTTTTTTTTTCCATTCAGACCCTCTTAAATTGCATGAACCTTAATGAATCCAGCAAATGAGAAGGAATTATCCCATTTCTTGGTATTTGTATGATGCCCTTAAATATATTTATAATAAGGAGGAGAGGTGCACTCAACTGATAACTCTCAAAACATACTCTTCATGTGAGGAAGTAAACCACTCTACAAGTAGCCAAGGTGTATGCATATTACAGTACCCAGATTATGTATGGCAAATGCTTTTAGCAAGCTTTTAGATAACCTTGTGTTTTCATTGGTCCGGGTCAAAGTTCACATGACAGTAAGGTTTAATTTAAAGGCAAAGTCAACAAACTGTGAATGCGCTTTTCCAGCCACGTGGTATTACCCACTGATCACATGCTTTTTCACTGGTGGCCTCGCAGGGGGGGGGGGGGGTATCTGCATTGACCTGCATTATTGGGGTCTTGGTCTTGCTTGATAGCAGGGCCATCTGTGATGGTCTCCTCCAGGGGTGAGGCATTCATTTTTTTAATTTAAGATATAGACACTGTCTTGTCAGTGAATCAATGTTAAATATTGCAGGGGTCAAAGGTAACAGAGGCAGCAGCCACAGGTGACAGACAACAGGCTCTGTGGTTCGTATGAACGAGCACATTGGAACATTGACTCTGAGTTACCAATTGCATTGACTGTGGGGGAAACAACCTATGTTATCTTAATATATAGTTCAAACTTTCTGTAGAAATGTCTGCATAAGTACATGGACAGGAAATATAAATGTATCCCTGTGTACAGAAAACTGCAGGACATACCTCGTAATGCAAGACATTTTATAACACAATTTTTTTTGTAGACGCTAAAAACTGATCACATAACTTGATCACGATAAAAATGCTGCTCATAAAGAACATCTGAACTGAACTTTTGTGTGTCTATACAGTGAAACTTTCCCCTTACATTATTCCCCTTCCCTTGCTTCAACCAGACATGAAGACATGAAGCCT
>NW_026115684.1:0-17095 GCF_001640805.2 Lates calcarifer | reverse complement strand
TTTTTAACTGTTTTTGACCCATACTATACTATGACATTTTTTCGTGGTTTTTGACCCCTTACTATACTATGACATTTTTTTAACAGTTTTTGACCCCTTACTATACTATGACATTTTTTGACCATTTTTGACCCCTTACTATACTATGACATTTAATTTTTGACGCCATACTATACTATGACATTTTTTGGTGGTTTTTGACCCCTTACTATACTATGACATTTTTAACAGTTTTTGACGCCATACTATAGATGACATTTTTTTTTTGACCCCTTACTATACTATGACATTTTTACTTTTTATACCTATGACATTTTTTCTTTGACCCCTTACTATACTATGACATTTTTTGTGGTTTTTTGACTATGACATTTTTTGACTTTTTGACCCCTTACTATACTATGACATTTTTTTAAAGTTTTTTACTATAAGATGACATTTTTGACCCCTTACTATACTATGACATTTTTTGACTATTTTGACCCCTTACTATACTATGACATTTTTTGGTGGTTTTTGACGCCATACTATATGACATTTTTGACCATTTTGACCCCTTACTATACTATGACATTTTTTTTTTGACGCCATACTATATGACATTTTTTTTTTTGACCCCTTACTATACTATGACATTTTTTGTGGTTTTTGACCCTTACTATACTATGACATTTTTTGACTATTTTGACCCCTTACTATACTATGACATTTTTTTTTGACGCCATACTATATGACATTTTTTGACCCTTACTATACTATGACATTTTTGACTATTTTGACCCCTTACTATACTATGACATTTTTTGGTGGTTTTTGACGCCATACTATAAGATGACATTTTTTGACCATTTTGACCCTTACTATACTATGACATTTTTTTTTTTGACGCCATACTATAGATGACATTTTTTTTTTGACCCCTTACTATACTATGACATTTTTTAACTGTTTTTGACCCATACTATATATGACTGATGACATTTTTTTTTTGACCCCTTACTATACTATGACATTTTTTGACTATTTTTGACCCCATACTATACTATGAGATTTTGACTATGACATTTTTGACCATTTTGACCCCTTACTATACTATGACATTTTTTGACTATTTTTTACTATACCCTATTTTGACCCCTTACTATACTGACAGTTTTTGACCCCATACTGACATTTTGACGCCATACTATACTATGAGATTTTTTAACTGTTTTTGACACCATACTATAAGATGACATTTTTTGACCATTTTGACCCTTACTATACTATGACATTTTTGGTGGTTTTTGACCCCATACTATTGACATTTTTTGACCATTTTGACCCCTTACTATACTATGACATTTTTTAACTGTTTTTGACGCCATACTAACTATGACATTTTGACCCTTACTATACTATGACATTTTTTTTTTTGACGCCATACTATAAGATGACATTTTTGACCATTTTGACCCCTTACTATACTATGACATTTTTTGACTATTTTGACCCTTACTATACTATGACATTTTTTGGTTTTTTGACGCCACTATAAGATGACATTTTTTGACCATTTTGACCCCTTACTATACTATGACATTTTTTGACCATTTTGACCCTTACTATACTATGACATTTTTTAACTGTTTTTGACGCCATACTATACTATGACATTTTTAACAGTTTTTGACCCCTTACTATACTATGACATTTTTTGACCATTTTGACCCCTTACTATACTATGACATTTTTTAACTGTTTTTGACGCCATACTATAGGATGACATTTTTTGGTGATTTTTGACCCCATACTATACTATGACATTTTTTGACTATTTTGACCCCTTACTATACTATGACATTTTTAACAGTTTTTGACGCCATACTATAAGATGACATTTTTTGACCCCTTACTATACTATGACATTTTTTGACTATTTTGACCCCTTACTATACTATGACATTTTTTGCTGGTTTTTGACCCCATACTATAAGATGACATTTTTTGGTGGTTTTTGACGCCATACTATACTATGAGATTTTTTAACTGTTTTTGACACCATACTATGATGACATTTTTTGACCATTTTGACCCCTTACTATACTATGACATTTTTTAACTGTTTTTGACGCCATACTACTATGACATTTTTTCTTTGACCCCTTACTATACTATGACATTTTTTAACAGTTTTGACCCCTTACTATACTATGACATTTTTGACCCCATACTATACTATGACATTTTTTGACCATTTTGACCCCTTACTATGACATTTTTTGGTGGTTTTTGACCCCATACTATAAGATGACATTTTTTGACCATTTTGACCCCTTACTATACTATGACATTTTTTAACTGTTTTTGACGCCATACTATAGGATGACATTTTTTGGTGATTTTTGACCCCTTACTATACTATGACATTTTTTTTTTTGACCCTTACTATACTATGACATTTTTTGACCATTTTTGACCCCTTACTATACTATGACATTTTTTAACTTTTTTGACGCCATACTATAGATGACATTTTTTGGTGATTTTGACCCCTTACTATACTATGACATTTTTTGACTATTTTGACCCCTTACTATACTATGACATTTTTTGACTATTTTGACCCCTTACTATACTATGACATTTTTTACTATAGATGACATTTTTTGACCATTTTGACCCCTTACTATACTATGACATTTTGACTATTTTGACCCCTTACTATACTATGACATTTTTTGGTGGTTTTTGACGCCATACTATAAGATGACATTTTTTGACCATTTTGACCCCTACTATACTATGACATTTTTTGACCATTTTGACCCCTTACTATACTATGACATTTTTTAACTGTTTTTGACCATACTATACTATGACATTTTTTAACATTTTTTGACCCCTTACTATACTATGACATTTTTTGACCATTTTGACCCCTTACTATACTATGACATTTTTTAACTTTTTTGACGCCATACTATAGGATGACATTTTTGGTGATTTTTGACCCCATACTATACTATGACATTTTTTGACTATTTTGACCCCTTACTATACTATGACATTTTTTAACAGTTTTTGACGCCATACTATAAGATGACATTTTTTGACCCCTTACTATACTATGACATTTTTGACTATTTTGACCCCTTACTATACTATGACATTTTTGCTGGTTTTTGACCCCATACTATAAGATGACAGTTTTGACGCCATACTATACTATGAGATTTTTTAACTGTTTTTGACACCATACTATAAGATGACATTTTTTGACCATTTTGACCCCTTACTATACTATGACATTTTTTAACTGTTTTTGACGCCATACTATACTATGACATTTTTTCTTGACCCTACTATACTATGACATTTTTTAACATTTTGACCCCTTACTATACTATGACATTTTTTGGTGGTTTTTGACCCCATACTATACTATGACATTTTTTGACCATTTTGACCCCTTACTATACTATGACATTTTTTTGTGGTTTTTGACCCCATACTATAAGATGACATTTTTTGACCATTTTGACCCCTTACTATACTATGACATTTTTTAACTGTTTTTGACGCCATACTATAGGATGACATTTTTTGGTGATTTTTTGACCCCTTACTATACTATGACATTTTTTTAACATTTTTGACCCCTTACTATACTATGACATTTTTTGACCATTTTGACCCCTTACTATACTATGACATTTTTTTAACATTTTTGACGCCATACTATAGGATGACATTTTTTGGTGATTTTTGACCCCTTACTATACTATGACATTTTTTGACTATTTTGACCCTTACTATACTATGACATTTTTTGACTATTTTGACCCTTACTATACTATGACATTTTTGACGATACTATGAGGAATGACATTTTTTGACCATTTTGACCCCTTACTATACTATGACTTTTTGACATACTATATGACATTTTTTGACCATTTTGACCCTTACTATACTATGACATTTTGATTTGACCCCTTTTGGACTTGATTTTGACCCTTACTATACTTGGTGATTTTTGATTTTTTTGATTTTTTGACCCCTTACTATACTATGACATTTTTTAACTGTTTTTGACCCATACTATTGACATTTTTTTGATTTTTGACCCCTTACATACTATGACATTTTTGACTATTTTGACCCCTTACTATACTATGACATTTTTTTAACAGTTTTTGACGCCATACTATAAGATGACATTTTTTGACCCCTTACTATACTATGACATTTTTTGACTATTTTGACCCCTTACTATACTATGACATTTTTTGCTGGTTTTTGACCCCATACTATAAGATGACATTTTTTGGTGTTTTTGACGCCATACTATACTATGAGATTTTTTAACTGTTTTTGACACCATACTATAGATGACATTTTTTGACCATTTTGACCCCTTACTATATACTATGACATTTTTTAACTGTTTTTGACGCCATACTATACTATGACATTTTTTCGTGGTTTTTGACCCCTTACTATACTATGACATTTTTTAACTGTTTTTGACGCCATACTATATGACATTTTTTTTTTGACCCCTTACTATACTATGACATTTTTTGGTGGTTTTTGACCCCATACTATAAGATGACATTTTTGACCATTTTGACCCCTTACTATACTATGACATTTTTTGGTGGTTTTTGACCCCATACTATAAGATGACATTTTTTGACCATTTTGACCCCTTACTATACTATGACATTTTTTAACTGTTTTTGACGCCATACTATACTATGACATTTTTCGTGGTTTTTGACCCCTTACTATACTATGACATTTTTTAACAGTTTTTGACGCCATACTATAAGATGACATTTTTTGACCATTTTGACCCCTTACTATACTATGACATTTTTTGGTGGTTTTTGACCCCATACTATAAGATGACATTTTTTGACCATTTTGACCCCTTACTATACTATGACATTTTTTGGTGGTTTTGACCCCATACTATAAGATGACATTTTTTGACCATTTTGACCCCTTACTATACTATGACTAATACTATAGGATGACATTTTTTGGTGATTTTTGACCCCTTACTATACTATGACATTTTTTAACTGTTTTTGACGACTATGACATTTTTTGACCATTTTGACCCCTTACTATACTATGACATTTTTTAACAGTTTTTGACGCCATACTATAAGATGACATTTTTGACCATTTTGACCCTTACTATACTATGACATTTTTGGTGGTTTTTGACGCCATACTATAAGATGACATTTTTTGACCATTTTGACCCCTTACTATACTATGACATTTTTGACATTTTGACCCCTTACTATACTATGACATTTTTTGGTTTTTGACCCCTTACTATACTATGACATTTTTTGGTGATTTTTGACCCCATACTATACTATGACATTTTTTGACTATTTTGACCCCTTACTATACTATGACATTTTTAACTGTTTTTGACGCCATACTATAGATGACATTTTTTGACATTTTGATACTATACTATGACATTTTTTGACTTTTTGACCCCTTACTATACTATGACATTTTTTGACCATTTTGACCCCTTACTATACTATGACATTTTTTTGTTTTTGACCCCATACTATACTATGACATTTTTTTTGACATTTTTGACCCCTTACTATACTATGACATTTTTTTGATTTTTGACGCCATACTATAAGATGACATTTTTTGACCATTTTGACCCCTTACTATACTATGACATTTTTTGGTGGTTTTTGACCCCATACTATAAGATGACATTTTTTGACCACCCCTTACTATACTATGACATTTTTTTACTGTTTTTGACCCATACTATAAGATGACATTTTTGACCATTTTGACCCTTACTATACTATGACCATTTTGACCCCTTACTATACTATGACTTTTTGACCCCATACTATACTATGACATTTTTTGACTATTTTGATTACTATACTATGACATTTTTTGTTTTTGACGGATGACATTTTTTGACCATTTTGACCCTTACTATACTATGACATTTTTTGGTTTTGACCATACTATAGATGACATTTTTTTGACCATTTTGACCCCTACTATACTATGACATTTTTTTGGTGATTTTGACCCCATACTATACTATGACATTTTTTTAACAGTTTTTTGACGCCATACTGACATTTTTGACATTTTGACCCCTTACTATACTATGTTTTTAACAGTTTTTGACGCCATACTATAAGATGACATTTTTTGACCATTTTTGACCCCTTACTATACATTTTTTTGTTTTGACCCCTTACTATACTATGACATTTTTTTTTTTGACCCCTTACTATGACATTTTTCATGATGACATTTATACTATGACATTTTTTGGTGATTTTTGACCCCATACTATACTATGACATTTTTTGACCATTTTGACCCCTTACTATACTATGACATTTTTTAACAGTTTTTGACGCCATACTATACTATGACATGATGGTTTTTGACCCCTTACTATACTATGACATTTTTTGACCATTTTTGACCCCTTACTATACTATGACATTTTTTAACTGTTTTGACGCCATACTATACTATGACATTTTTTGACAATTTTGTTTTGACACCCCTTACTATACTACATTTTTTAAATTTTTGACGCCATACTATAGATGACATTTTTGACCATTTTGACCCCTTACTATACTATGACATTTTTGACTATTTTGACCCTTACTATACTATGACATTTTTTGGTTTTGACCCCATACTATAGATGACATTTTTTGTGGTTTTTGACCCCTTACTATATTATGACATTTTTTTAACTGTTTTTGACAGCATACTATACTATGACATTTTTGACCATTTTGACCCCTTACTATAGTATAAGACTTTTTGGTGGTTTTTGACCCCTTACTATACTATGACATTTTTTAACTGTTTTTGACCCATACTATAAGATGACATTTTTTGACCATTTTGACCCCTTACTATACTATGACTTTTTTGGTGGTTTTTGACCCCTTACTATACTATGACATTTTTTAACTGTTTTTTGACACCATACTATAAGATGACATTTTTTGACCATTTTGACCCTTACTATACTATGACATTTTTTGGTGGTTTTTGACCCCTTACTATACTATGACATTTTTTTTTACTGTTTTTGACGCCATACTATACTATAACATTTTTTGGTGATTTTTGACCCCTTACTATACTATGACATTTTTTAACAGTTTTTGACGCCATACTATAAGATGACATTTTTTGACCATTTTGACCCCTTACTATACTATGACATTTTTCATGCCTATGACATTTCATGAAACTATGACATTTTTTTGGTGGTTTTTGACCCCATACTATAAGATGACATTTTTGGTGGTTTTTGACCCCTTACTATATTATGACACTTACTACTATGACATTTTTTTTGGTTTTTGACCCCTATACTATGACATTTTTTGGTTTTTGACCCCACTATACTATGACCCATTTTGACCCTTACTTACTATGACATTTTTTGGTGGTTTTTGACGCCATACACATTTTTGACCATTTTTGACCCTTACTATACTATGACTTTTGGTGGTTTTTGACCCCTTACTATAGATGACATTTTTTGACCATTTTTGACCCCTTACTATACTATGACATTTTTCGTGGTTTTTGACCCCTTACTATACTATGACATTTTTTAACAGTTTTTGACGCCATACTATAAGATGACATTTTTGACCATTTTGACCCCTTACTATACTATGACATTTTTTGACTATTTTGACCCCTTACTATACTATGACATTTTTTGGTGGTTTTTGACGCCATTCTATAAGATGACATTTTTTGACCATTTTGACCCCTTACTATACTATGACATTTTTTGGTGATTTTTGACCCCATACTATACTATGACATTTTTTGACCATTTTGACCCTTACTATACTATGACATTTTTTAACTGTTTTTGACCCCTTACTATAAGATGACATTTTTTGACCATTTTTGACCCCTTACTATACTATGACATTTTTTAACTGTTTTTGACGCCATACTATACTATGACATTTTTTCGTGTTTTTGACCCCTTACTATACTATGACATTTTTTAACAGTTTTTGACCCCTTTATACTATGACATTTTTGGTGGTTTTTGACCCATACTATACTATGACATTTTTTGACCATTTTGACCCCTTACTATACTATGACATTTTTTTTGGTGGTTTTGACCCCATACTATAAGATGACATTTTTTGACCATTTTGACCCCTTACTATACTATGACATTTTTTAACTGTTTTTGACGCCATACTATAGGATGACATTTTTTGGTGATTTTTGACCCTTACTATACTATGACATTTTTTAACAGTTTTTGACCCCTTACTATACTATGACATTTTTTGACCATTTTGACCCCTTACTATACTATGACATTTTTTAACTATTTTTGACGCCATACTATAGGATGACATTTTTTGGTGATTTTTGACCCCTTACTATACTATGACATTTTTTTGACTATTTTGACTATACTATGACATTTTTTCATTTTTACTATACTATGACATTTTTTGCTGGTTTTGACGCCATACTATACTATGAGATTTTTAACTGTTTTTGACCATACTATAAGATGACATTTTTTTTTTGATACTATACTATGACATTTTTTGGTTTTTTGACCCCATACTATAAGATGACATTTTTGACCATTTTGACCCCTTACTATACTATGACATTTTTCGTGGTTTTTGACCCTTACTATACTATGTTTTTTTTTTGACGCCATACTATAAGATGACATTTTTTTGACATTTTGACCCTTACTATACTATGACATTTTTTGACTATTTTGACCCCTTACTATACTATGACATTTTTTGGTGGTTTTTGACGCCATTCTATAAGATGACATTTTTTGACCATTTTGACCCCTTACTATACTATTTTTTTGGTGATTTTTGACCCCATACTATACATTTTTTGACCATTTTTTACTATACTATGACATTTTTGACCCCTTACTATACTATGACATTTTTTTGACATTTTGACCCCTTACTATACTATGACATTTTTTAACTTTTGACATACTATAGGATGACATTTTTTGGTGATTTTTGACCCCATACTATACTATGACATTTTTTGACTATTTTGACCCCTTACTATACATGACATTTTTTAACAGTTTTTGACGCCATACTATAAGATGACATTTTTGACCCTTACTATACTATGACATTTTTTGACTATTTTGACCCCTTACTATACTATGACATTTTTTGCTGGTTTTTGACCCCATACTATAAGATGACATTTTTTGGTGGTTTTTGACCATACTATACTATGAGATTTTTTAACTGTTTTTGACACCATACTATAAGATGACATTTTTTGACCATTTTGACCCCTTACTATACTATGACATTTTTTAACTGTTTTTGACGCCATACTATACTATGACATTTTTTCGTGGTTTTGACCCCTTACTATACTATGACATTTTTTAACTGTTTTTGACCCATACTATAAGATGACATTTTTTGACCATTTTGACCCCTTACTATACTATGACATTTTGACCCCCATACTATAAGATGACATTTTTTGACCATTTTGACCTTACTATACTATGACGCCCTATATTTTTTGACCATTTTGACCCCTTACTATACTTTTTTAACTGTTTTTGACGCCATACTATACTATGACATTTTTTTTTTTTGACCCTTACTTACTATGACATTTTTAACAGTTTTTGGATGACATTTTTTGACCATTTTGACCCCTTACTATACTATGACATTTTTTTGGTGGTTTTTGACCCCATACTATAAGATGACATTTTTTGACCATTTTGACCCCTTACTATACTATGACATTTTTTGGTTTTTGACCCCATACTATTGACATTTTTGACCATTTTGACCCCTTACTATACTATGACATTTTTTTTTGACGCCATACTTATGACATTTTTTGGTGATTTTTGACCCCTTACTATACTATGACATTTTTTAACTTTTGACGCCATACTATACTATGACATTTTTTTTTTGACCCCTTACTATACTATGACATTTTTTTTTTGACCCATACTATAAGATGACATTTTTGACCATTTTGACCCCTTACTATACTATGACATTTTGACCCATACCATTTTTTGACCATTTTGACTATGACCATTTTGACCCCTTACTATACTATGACATTTTTTTTTGACTATGACATTTTTGACCCCATACTATACTATGACATTTTTTGACATTTTTGACCCTTACTATACTATGACATTTTTAACTGTTTTTGACGCCATACTATAGATGACATTTTTTGACCATTTTTGACCCCTTACTATACTATGACATTTTTTGACTATTTTGACCCCTTACTATACTATGACATTTTTTGACCATTTTGACCCCTTACTATACTATGACAATTTTTGACATTATACTATGACATTTTTTTTTTTGACTTACTATACTATGACATTTTGAATACTGACATTTTTTGACCATTTTGACCCTTACTATACTATGACATTTTTTGGTTTTTTGACCCATACTATAAGATGACATTTTTTTGACCATTTTGACCCCTTACTATACTATGACATTTTTAACTGTTTTTGACCCATACTATAGATGACATTTTTTGACCATTTTGACCCCTTACTATACTATGACATTTTTTGACTTTTTGATTACTATACTATGACATTTTTTGGTGATTTTTGACTATGACATTTTTTGACTTTTTGACCCCTTACTATACTATGACATTTTTTAACAGTTTTTGACGCCATACTATAAGATGACATTTTTTGACCATTTTGACCCTTACTATACTATGACATTTTTTGTTTTTGACGCCCCATTTTTGCATTTTTTTGATTTTTGACCCATACTATACTATGACATTTTTTTTTTGACGGATGACATTTTTTGACCATTTTGACCCTTACTATACTATGACATTTTTTTAACAGTTTTTGACGCCATACTATAAGATGACATTTTTTGACCATTTTGACCCCTTACTATACTATGACATTTTTTGACTATTTTGACCCCTTACTATACTATGACATTTTTTGGTGTTTTTGACCCCTTACTATATTATGACATTTTTTTTGTATGACATTTTTTGGATTTTTGACCCCATACTATACTATGACATTTTTTGACCATTTTGACCCCTTACTATACTATGACATTTTTAACAGTTTTTGACGCCATACTATACTATGACATTTTTTCATTTTTGACCCCTTACTATACTATGACCATTTTTGATACTATACTATGACATTTTTTGACCATTTTGACCCTTACTATACTATGACATTTTTTAACTGTTTTTGATACTATACTATGACATTTTTTGACAATTTTGACCCCTTACTATACTATGACATTTTTTTGACTATTTTGACCCCTTACTATACTATGACATTTTTTTTTTTGACGCCATACTATAAGATGACATTTTTTGACCATTTTGACCCCTTACTATACTATGCCATTTTTTGACTATTTTGACCCCTTACTATACTATGACATTTTTTTGGTGGTTTTTGACCCCATACTATAAGATGACATTTTGACCCCTTACTATATTATGACATTTTTTAACTGTTTTTGACAGCATACTATACTATGACATTTTTTGACCTTTTGACCCCTTACTATAATTTTTTGGTGGTTTTTGACCCTTACTATACTATGACATTTTTTAACTGTTTTTGACCATACTATAAGATGACATTTTTTGACCATTTTGACCCCTTACTATACTATTTTTTTGGACTATACTATGACATTTTTTAATTTGACACCATTTTGCTTACTATACTATGAATTTTGACCCCTTACTATACTATGACATTTTTTTACTTTTTGACGACATTTTGACCCCTTACTATACTATGACATTTTTTAACAGTTTTTGATACTATATGACATTTTTTGACCATTTTGACCCCTTACTATACTATGACATTTTTTTATGGACTATGACTTTTTGGTGGTTTTTGACCCCATACTATTGACATTTTTTGTGGTTTTTGGACATTTTTTGACTATGACATTTTGATACTATACTATGACATTTTTTGGTTTTTTGACCCATACTATACTATGACATTTTTGACCATTTTGACCCCTTACTATACTATGACATTTTTTGGTGGTTTTTGACGCCATACTATAAGATTTTTTGACCATTTTGACCCCTTACTATACTATGACTTTTTGGTGGTTTTTGACCCCTTACTATAAGATGACATTTTTTGACCATTTTGACCCCTTACTATACTATGACATTTTTTCGTGGTTTTTGACCCTTACTATACTATGACATTTTTTAACAGTTTTTGACGCCATACTATAAGATGACATTTTTTGACCATTTTGACCCCTTACTATACTATGACATTTTTGACTATTTTGACCCCTTACTATACTATGACATTTTTTGGTGGTTTTTGACCCATAAGATGACATTTTTTGACCATTTTGTACTATACTATGACATTTTTTGGTGATTTTTGACCCCATACTATACTATGACATTTTTTTGACCATTTTGACCCCTTACTATACTATGACATTTTTTTGTTTTTGACCCCTTACTATACTATGACATTTTTTGACCATTTTGACCCCTTACTATACTATGACATTTTTTAACTGTTTTTGACGCCATACTATAGGATGACATTTTTTTGGTGATTTTTGACCCCATACTATACTATGACATTTTTTGACTTTTGACCCTTACTATACTATGACATTTTTTTAACAGTTTTTGACGCCATACTATAAGATGACATTTTTTGACCCCTTACTATACTATGACATTTTTTGACTATTTTGACCCCTTACTATACTATGACATTTTTTGCTGGTTTTTGACCCCATACTATATGACATTTTTTGGTTTTTGACCATACTATACTATGAGATTTTTTAACTGTTTTTGACACCATACTATAAGATGACATTTTTTGACCATTTTTGACCCCTTACTATACTATGACATTTTTTAACTGTTTTTGACCCTTACTATACTATGACATTTTTTTTCTTTTGACCCCTTACTATACTATGACATTTTTTTGTTTTTGACCCATACTATAAGATGACATTTTTTGACCATTTTGACCCCTTACTATACTATGACATTTTTTTGGTTTTTGACCCCATACTATAAGATGACATTTTTTGACCATTTTGACCCTTACTATACTATGACATTTTTGGTTTTTGACCCATACTATAAGATGACATTTTTTTGACCATTTTGACCCCTTACTATACTATGACATTTTTTTTTTTTGACCCATACTATACTATGACATTTTTGACCCCTTACTATACTATGACATTTTTTAACAGTTTTTGACGCCATACTATAAGATGACATTTTTTGACCATTTTGACCCCTTACTATACTATGACATTTTTTGGTGGTTTTTGACCCCATACTATAAGATGACATTTTTTGACCATTTTGACCCCTTACTATACATTTTTTGGTGGTTTTTGACCCATACTATATGACATTTTTTGACCATTTTGACCCCTTACTATACTATGACATTTTTAATTTTTGACCCATACTATATGACATTTTTTGGTGATTTTTGACCCCTTACTATACTATGACATTTTTTAACTGTTTTTGACGCCATACTATACTATGACATTTTTTGACCATTTTGACCCTTACTATACTATGACATTTTTTGTTTTTGACGCCATACTATATGACATTTTTTGACCATTTTTGACCCCTTACTATACTATGACATTTTTGGTGGTTTTTGACGCCATACTATAAGATGACATTTTTTGACCATTTTGACCCCTTACTATACTATGACATTTTTTGACTATTTTGACCCCCTTACTATACTATTTTTTGACCATTTTTGACCCTTACTATACTATGACATTTTTTTGGTGATTTTGACCCCTTACTATACTATGACATTTTTTGACTATTTTGACCCCTTACTATACTATGACATTTTTTTAACTGTTTTTGACGCCATACTATAAGATGACATTTTTTGACCATTTTGACCCCTTACTATACTATGACATTTTTGACTTTTGACCCCTTACTATACTATGACATTTTTTGACCATTTTGACCCCTTACTATACTATGACATTTTTTGGTGATTTTTGACCCCATACTATACTATGACATTTTTTTGACCATTTTGACCCCTTACTATACTATGACATTTTTTTTTTTGACGCCATACTATAAGATGACATTTTTTGACCATTTTGACCCCTTACTATACTATGACATTTTTTTTTTTGACCCCATACTATAAGATGACATTTTTTGACCATTTTGACCCCTTACTATACTATGACATTTTTTTAACTGTTTTTGACGCCATACTATAAGATGACATTTTTTGACCATTTTGACCCCTTACTATACTATGACATTTTTTTTTTGTGACGCCATACTATACTATGACATTTTTTGACTATTTTGACCCCTTACTATACTATGACATTTTTTAACAGTTTTTGACGCCATACTATAAGATGACATTTTTTTTTTTGACCCCTTACTATACTATGACATTTTTTTGTTTTTGACGCCATACTATAGATGACATTTTTTGACCATTTTGACCCTTACTATACTTGACATTTTTTTTGTTTTTTGACCCCATACTATACTATGACATTTTTTTTTTTGACGCCATACATGACATTTTTTGACCATTTTGACCCTTACTATACTATGACATTTTTTAACAGTTTTTGACGCCATACTATAAGATGACATTTTTTGACCATTTTGACCCCTTACTATACTATGACATTTTTTTTTTTGACCCCTTACATACTATGACATTTTTTGGTGGTTTTTGACCCTTACTATATTATGACATTTTTTTGGTTCATACTATGACATTTTTTGGTGTTTTGACCCATACTATACTATGACATTTTTTGACCATTTTTGACCCCTTACTATACTATGACATTTTTTTTTGACCCATACTATACTATGACATTTGACTATGACATTTTTTTTTGTTTTTGACCCCTTACTATACTATGACATTTTTTGACCATTTTGACCCTTACTATACTATGACATTTTTTAACTTTTTGACGCCATACTATACTATGACATTTTTTTGACATTTTGACCCCTTACTATACTATGACATTTTTTGACTTTTTGACCCTTACTATACTATGACACTTTTATACTATAAGATGACATTTTTTGACCATTTTGACCCCTTACTATACTATGCATTTTTGACTATTTTGACCCCTTACTATACTATGACATTTTTTTGGTTTTTGACCCCATACTATAAGATGACATTTTGACCCCTTACTATATTATGACATTTTTTGTTTTTGACGCATACTATACTATGACATTTTTTTTTTGACCCCTTACATTTTTGACCCCTTACTATACTATGACATTTTTTGTTTTTGACACATACTATATGACATTTTTTGACCATTTTGACCCTTACTATACTATGATTTTGACCTTACTATACTATGACATTTTTTAACTGTTTTTGACCCATACTATAAGATGACATTTTTTGACCATTTTGACCTTACTATACTATGACATTTTTTGATTTTGACCCTTACTATACTATGACATTTTTTTTACTGTTTTGACGCCATACTATACCATTTTTTGGTGATTTTGACCCTTACTTACTATGACATTTTTTAACAGTTTTTGACGCCATACTATATGACATTTTTTGACCATTTTGATACTATACTATGACATTTTTGCCCCATACTATGACATTTTTGACCCCATACTATATGACATTTTTTTTTTTGACCCCTTACTATATTATGACATTTTTTTACACTATGACATTTTTTGGTGGTTTTTGACCCCTTACTATACTATGACATTTTTTGGTGTTTTTGACCCCATACTATACTATGACATTTTTGACCATTTTGACCCCTTACTACTATGACATTTTTTGGTGGTTTTTGACCCATACTATTTACATTTTTTGACATTTTTTGACCCCTTACTATACTATGACTTTTTTTTTTTTGACCCTTACTATACTATGACATTTTTTAACTGTTTTTGACGCCATACTATAAGATGACATTTTTTGACCATTTTGACCCTTACTATACTATGACATTTTTTTGGTTTTTACTATACTATGACATTTTTGACCATTTTGATACTATACTATGATTTACTATATTTTTTGACCATTTTGACCCCTTACTTACTATGACATTTTTTGGTTTTTGACCCCATACTATAAGATGACATTTTTTTTTTTGACCCATACATGACATTTTTTTGACCATTTTGACCCCTTACTATACTATGACATTTTTTAACTTACTGACATTTTTTGACCATTTTGACCCCCTTACTATACTATGACATTTTTTGGTGTTTTTGACCCCATACTATAAGATGACATTTTTTGACCATTTTGACCCCTTACTATACTATGACATTTTTTAACGTTTTTGACGCCATACTATAAGATGACATTTTTTGACCATTTTTGACCCCTTACTATACTATGACATTTTTTGACCATTTTTGACCCCTTACTATACTATGACATTTTTGGTGATTTTTTGACCCCTACTATACTATGACATTTTTGACTTTGACCCCTTACTATACTATGACATTTTTTAACATTTTTGACGCCATACTATTGACATTTTTTGACCATTTTGACCCCTTACTATACTATGACATTTTTGACCCATACTATTGACATTTTTGACCATTTTTGACCCCTTACTATACTATGACATTTTTTTACTATTTTTGACCCTTACTATACTATGACATTTTTTAACTGTTTTTGACGATGACTTTTTTTTGACCCATACTATACTATGACATTTTTTGACCATTTTGACCCTTACTATACTATGACATTTTTGGTTTTTGACCATACTATACATGACATTTTTGACCATTTTGACCCCTTACTATACTATGACATTTTTGACATTTTGACCCCTTACTATACTATGACATTTTTTGGTGGTTTTTGACGCCATACTATAAGATGACATTTTTTGACCATTTTGACCCCTTA
>NW_026115683.1:0-19459 GCF_001640805.2 Lates calcarifer | reverse complement strand
CCCTAACCCTAACCTACCTAACCCTAACCCACCTAACCTACCCTAACCTAACCCTAACCCCTAACCCCCCTAACCCTAACCCTAACCCCCCTAACCCTAACCCCTAACCCTAACCCCTAACCCCTAACCCTAACCCTAACACCCTAACCCTAACCAAGTGCACCCTCTATCCCTTACCCTAACCATAACCCTAACGCAAGCTCAGAGAGACTCGTGGCTGGTGCCGTTGGAAAGCCCATCGTGGAATTAGTGGGGAGCATGTGGGACTCATGACTCTGCGACCACCACAGACAAAGTTATTGGGCCAAATACAACTGCACCCCCCCCTCCATATCACTGTAGCTCGCTGACGCTAGCTCGTAGAGACATGGGGCTGCACCGTTGGAAAGCCCATCATAGAATTAGTGGGGGAGCATGTGGGTCTCGTGACTCTGCGACCACTACAGACAAAGTTATTCGCCAAAAACCAAGTGCCCCTGGCACTTCTGGCTAAAACCCTCTATCATAGACAAACCTCAGCCAGAGTGAATTCTCGCTAAGGCCGCACCCATAGATGAGGCCCAGAGAGAATACAGAGCGTATCTCAGCAACTCAAGCTTGGAGAGACTCGTGGCTGGTGCCATTGGAAAGCCCATCGTGGAATTACAGGGGGAGTATGTGGGTCTCATGACTCTGCGACCACCACAGACAAAGCTATTTGCCAAAAACCAAGTGCACCCCCGGCACTTCTGGCTAAAACCCTCTCTCGTAGACAAATCCGAACCCTAAGAGTTAAAAAAAAAAAAAAAAAAAAGATCAAAGCAGCAAATTAAATTGCTATGTTACTACTAACATGAGTACAAAATCTGCAATTTGTATTGAGAAAATTAAAAGTTAAGAAGTTAAAAGAATAGTTGTATATTGAATGTCTTCTGAAATCTTTATATTTTTATGTGATGTTTTACATTCTTAAAGTTTTTAGGTTTACTTTAAATTTAAATATTGAAGGTTTTAAAAAGAACAGGTTTTATGTTTTTAGTTGTAAAGTTTTAGGCTTTACTTTTTTTTGTTCAGATAAATACGTTTTACAGTTGTTGGCTTAAATTTCAGGTTTAAAGTTTCTGTTTAGCTTCATAAGGGCATCGTTCTGGACCATTAGCAACATTACCAGTTCCTCATGAAACTTTAAAGAAGGGAAAAATAAGACCAGAAAAACAACAAACTTAAGATATACACAATGATTTTACTTCAAACACAGGAACACACATCATTCATGAGAATACAGATTATAGACATAAGAATCTATGGTCTATAAAAATGTAATAGAAAACAAATACATGAGAAATAAAATACTATAAAGTACGTGACTTGTTTTTGCATTTTGGGTTTAAGATTTTTGTTTTTCATTGACTTCTTTAGAGGATTAGATTTTTGATGTTTTAAATTTTTTACAATATGTTTAATGTTTTGCCTTTTTTAAGTATTAGGTTTTTAGGTCTTTAAATTTGGGGTTTTATGTTTATGGGTTTTTTGGATTAGTTTTTTTTTTAATATTTGTTTTTGTAAGTTTTTGTTTTGAGTTTTATGTTTGTGGGTTTTTATGTTTTTAAATGTTTGCAATGTCAAGTGTGGCTTTGAGTTTTTGCCTTTATTTAAATTTTGAGTTTTGGTTTCTAACTTCCTATTTGGTTTTCCAAGGTTTGTTTTTTTAAGCTTTTGTTTTATGTTGGACATTTTTGTTTTAGGTGTTTGGCTTTTTTAGTTTTCGTTTTTAAAATTTTATTTTGTTTTTTTGGAGCTGATGCTTTTTAATTTTCAAATACATTTTTAAGTTTTTGTGTTTAAGTTTTTAAATATTTGAGTTTTTAAAGTTTTCATTGGAATTTTTCAATTTTTTTAAGTTTTATTTCTCATGTACATCATAAATAATATCTAATAAAACAGAATACACTAAGAATAACATAATATAAATCCAAGACCATGGAGGTAGGAGGGACCAGGTGCTGCAGCATTGTCGCATGTGATGGACCGGGGGCTGAGCAGCATCTGCATCCTTTGGTTGGCAAGGCATCAGCTCAGGCCACAGTCAATCCTCCTTCAGTTTGGACATCTGACTCAAACAAAGACAGACAATAATAATCTATTAGCATCAGTAAATCAGTTAGCATCAGAAAAACAAAAAAGGACCAAACAGAAGTAAATAAAATATTTGGAAAAAGTAACTCATCTTAATCGGTGAATCGTGACATCAAGGCATCAATATCATCAAGAGGAGAATGGTACAGGTCAGATTCCTGTCCTTCAGAGACATCCAGGACACAACTTCTCTGGGCCACGGCATCCCACCCCAATTGATCTGGCAGCACAAGAATCTGCTGAACCTACTGAAGCCTTGATCACCTCATGGCATCCTGCACCTATTCATCCAAGAAGTACAAAGTGATGTTTTCATTTCCATGTCATCTATCAACTAACAATGACTCAGGGTTCTAGTGGATTAGCCTAATTCGGCATAAACTCAAGTCCTTGTATTTAGAAATTAAAATCGTACCACTGTAAAATATATATATGTAAACGCATAGTGTGGGCCTTTGCATTGGTTGGACATCAGAGACAAGTATGTGTTCTTTAGTACACATTGAGAATGAGGGTCATTACAGGAATAGGGAGGTGGTCTAAAAACTATAATATACACAAAAAACATTTTACTGCAGATTGGTCTGAAAAATAATCTGACATTACATAGACAATATTAGCTTTAACAGAGTTTTACTCACCAGTCTAGAAGAAACCAACATTTCAGCAACACACCATCTGCAGCAGCGGAAACCAATGCCACCGCACTGTTCTGACTGGCCCCTACATAAACCCACCCCCCCATGTCTGTCCATCTGAGATTGAATTGAAACAATGCCAAGACAGGTCGAAGAGTCAAACAGTAACAACTGTTTACTACAGACTCATCCATTCTAATCATCTGGACAACAACAACTGCTTATACTGGCGTAATACTTAGAGTACGTCACAACTTTGTCAGCTCTAGATGGGATTTGTCACTCTGTATGATGCAGTCGGTAAGAGACTAAAAAAAAAAAAATGTTAATTAAGATACAGAAAACGCTGTCTATGTGGAAGGATTTGCAACAATCAAAAGACCACTCTGATTTTCATTGTAAATGATGTGAATATATCATTAAAAGCAAGTTGTAACAGCTAAAGTTGTATTCTCTGTTTCTATTAAACACAACACCTGTTAACCTTAAGAACTTCTGAATTCAGCCCACAGCATGATGTTTCTGTTGATAGGAAGTAACTCTGTAGGAACAAACTGTAAAATATGGTGTCAACCTGGTTCACTAGAGACAGGTTTTTATATGTCCTCATAAGTTAAATATACTCAAACTAAGTGTCCATCAACAGTTTCAGAATCATCTGAGTTGTCTCTGTCTGCCAGGCTTCCTCCCTCCCAGAGAATCCAGACGCACTCGTGCCTGTTAAACTTCCTACAGCGCAATAAACGGGTCCGAGGACAATCTAATGAACATATGAATCTGATCAAAATATCACAGGGTCAGTTGTTGCTGCAGTGAATATCAGCAACTGATGCTACTGTACCCTAGTGACTTAACGCTTGCAGGGGTGGCATAAATTCCCCTGCTGGGAGGCCTCCCTACACTCAGAAAAAAAATAAAAATCATACGTGTTCGAAATATTACTTCACCTGGACTACTAGAACTCAGAGACTCAAGATGGAATTAAACTTGGCAGAAAAAGACAAGACAGAGTTTAAACTCAAAATCCACTAAATGCTGAAGTTACAATTAATAGGAAACTATGGATGGGGATGATTTTGGACAGAAAAAATAAAAAAATAAATAATAATAAAAAAGTACAACTATCTGAGTGTGTGTGTGTGTATATATATATATATATATATATATATATATATATATATATATATATATATATATATATATATTTTTTTTTTTTTTTTTTTTTTTTTTTTTTGGGGGGAGGATCTCAAATCTATCTATACCTAGCCTGTCCATGTACCTCAACCATCTGATGATGGAATGCTGGAACCAGGCAAAACTACTGACTTAGAAGATTTCACATTTTATTTAGCAACATCACTCAGGTTTTAATGTATTCATAACAAAACATCATCTGTGGGCTGAACGACAACTGGAGAAAACCAAACTCAAACGCAGTAACAGTCAATTATCAGTCTAGATCAAATCAAGAGATAGTTATGCTCCATAATTTAAAACAATCATATAGAACTAATCAATAACATAAGAGCAGGCCATTATCAAACAGCTGAGGAGTAACAAGGGAACAAATACTCTACAGATAACATATTTAAAATATGAACAAATGTTCTTTGCATCAATTCTGACGTGATCTCAGATCAACTATAACCTAATGAGAAGGAAAACGTATCAACACCAACTATGTTGGTCAAATCACATCAAACAGCACATTTATCATCAGGAGCAGCTGAACGTTCAAATTCATTTCTCAGAGACAGAGGTGAGAAAAGACAATTCTAACCAGCAGTCTCAAACCAATCTCAGATGGACAGAGTTTCCCCAGAAATCATCACAGAAACCTCGACTGTCAAGATACCCGACTTAATGTAGCCGTTTAGGCTGTTTACCTGACCATGAACACCCCACAGAAACAGAGACAGACAAAGAGACAAACTGTCTGTATTCAGGCTGTGTTGACTGTCATAAAACAGAGGTAGCCTCCCTCAAGTTCCTCTCACTGCATTAACCCTGGTTTGGCTGCACAACAAACAATCCAACCTCACTGTCTCCAGGAGTCATTTCTCTTCAGGTGGCCTAACAACATTCACTGCTGCTGGTAGATCTGTAAAAGATCCATTAACTGATTCAGCATGACATATGTGTTTGGTAAGATGAGGCAACAGACTACTGACAAAGAAATAACCTGAAATGTTTGAACCAGATTCACCCAAATGATTAAAACAGATTCATCAACACAGTGTTTACAAGTCTACAAGTCTCTGTCTACACATCTGACTTCTGACGTGATTGAACAGCTCGTCTACAGAAGTAGTTCAGAGACACTGTAACCCAGCAATGTCACAGTCAGATCTTAAATTCTGTGTGTGGACACATCCTGACTGAGTAACCAATGTTTGGACTGAATTTAAAGCTACAGTTTGATCTACATCACCAAATCTGTCCCTAAAAACACTAAAATCATAACATACCACGGTCAGCTGATTCACAACACCAGATGGATCCTTGTCTGGTTTTGGAAACTGCACAACTATGGCACACAACTACGTAGAGTCCATGATCCTGTATGTGGACTAGTAGAACTAGGGTTTTTTTTTAAATTTTCTCTAAGAACTAAATAACTGTACTGACAGCATGGACTTCCTCTCACACAGAGAAGAAGGGGAAGGAGAAAAGCCTTGCCTTCTTATGATGCGAGTCGACTCATTTGACCTCGTTCTCTGTTGTGTTAACAAGTCCTGGTTCATTGAATCCAGGTTATGATTCACCACATTAGAAAAATGTGGAAAGGTTTGGTCCAAATATCACTGACTCTGTCACGACATGTGCACACAGAGAACTTAAGATCTGAATCTGACATTACCAGGTTACTGTGACTCAGAACTACTTCTTCAGACGTCCTGTTGACCACGTCAACGGCCAAATGTGTCAACAGCGACTTGTTGACGTGTGGACAGAGTGAAGACGAGTCTGTTGAAGCACTTTGACAAATCAAAGTCAAACATCTCAAGTCATCTGCTTTGTCAATCATCTACGACCAAATCTCACCAAACACATACAAACATGTTGAAACAGGAAACGGATCCTTTGCAGATGTGTCAACAGCAGCAGTCAATGTTGAAAGGAAACCTGGAGCGGAAAATGAAACCTGAGGACAATGCTGCCAACTCTCTGGACTGATCAATCTACGCTGAGAAAACAGGACTGATCTTTTTCTGGGGCGTTATGATGAATCTAGAATGTCACATCAAAAGTTAAATTATCCTGCAACACAAACTACGCTGGACAAATCACAGCAAACACCATATTTATCAACCAGGAGCAATGACAATAAGCAGCTACCTTCAAATTAAAAGCTTTTACCGAATATGAACGATAACTGATGTGATCTGGACATTACCTAACTTTCAGAGTATGAGCTGAGCAAGGAGAAAAACTACTACACTGTCTCAAACCAATCACACAGACAGTAATCATAGAAACCCTGACTATCAATGTGCCTGACTTTAATACTCGGACAGGCTGAATGTGAATGTTAGCTGGTACATAGAGCTAAAGCCTTGAACACAGACAAAGAGGCAGACAGTTTAAGCATTGTAGAGTGTGATGACGCAACAGAGCCAGAGGCAGGACAGTTGTGCACATCCTGTAGTTTGCAGAGCGTCTTCCAGACTTGTGGAGTATGGGAGTCATTCAGCTGTGAGGTCTGGAGGTCCAGGGCTTGGTGAATTCAGGTCAGGCCACAGTAGTCCAGTGTTCCTTTAGGTTGGACGTCTGACTCCAACAAAAACAATCATTGAGCATCAGTACATCAATTAGCATCAGTGTAAAACAAGAAAAGATTAAACAGAAATGAATGATATGTGGAAAAACTTATCTTAACACATGAATCACATGGCACTGAGGAATCATCATCAAGAAGGAGGTCTTGGTGCACTTCGGCCTGCCTCTTAACAGCCATCCAGGAAACAACTTCTCTGGATCAGTGTCCCACCCTGATTTCTCTGGCAGCATGGGAAACAAATCAGCTGCAGCCTCCATCACCTCATGCCCTGTACATCCTGCAACTCTTCAACCACAGAGTAATTGGACAAAACCCTTAAAAAGAAGGGTGTTTTTAATATCATTACCTAGACACTGCACAGTAATAGTTGTTTACTCACCAGTCTAGAAGAATTGTTGACATTTCAGCATCAAACCATCTGCAGCGGTGGAAAGCAATGCCCCTGCACTGCTCTGAATGGCCCCTACGCCCATACATAAACCCACCCCCCATGTCTGTCCATCTGAGATTGGCCAGAAACAATGCCAAGACAAGTAAGAGAGTCAAACAAGGCAAGCAGCAACAAAGAACGGTTTTCTGGACACTTACTCTAATCACCTGGACAACAACAACAGTTGCTTCCAAAACTCCAGTGGCCTAATACTTATAAGACATTACAAGTTGGTCAGGTTTACATGTGATTTCTCACTACCTAGATCCTGAATCTTTGCTCAGGTAAACAAAGTATGATGCCATCAGTAAGACATCTACAAACCATGTTAATGCAGAGATACAAAAAATGCTGTCCATGTGGAAGGGTTCGGAACAATCAAAATACCATTCTAATACATGCCGAAGGGGTTGATAAGCAGCATCATTTAGCAAAGCAAATAAAAAAAACAAACATAATATACAGCACCAATTTTCTCCCATTAATGATGCCAATACTTTGTCATTGAAAGCAAGTTGTATTCTCTGTTTCTATTCAACACCTGTTAACCTTAAGACCTTCTCTGAATTCAGCCCACAGCATAATGTTTCTATTGTTGATAGGAAGTGATTCAGTAGGAACTAACTGTAAAATGTAGTGTCAACCTGGTTCACCTGACACATTAGTTAGGTTTTCATAATCATGATCGTTGTTATCCTCATCACCAACATATGGAAAGTTAAATATACCCAAAATGAGTGTCCATCAGCTTCTTCAAAATCATCTGAGTTGTCTCTGTCTGCCAGGCTTCCTCCCTCCCAGAGAATCCAGACACTCCTGCCTGTTGAACTGCTTACCGCGCAATAAACCCGTGCAACGACAATCTAATGAACATATGAAACTGATCGAAATATCCCAGAGTTAGTTGTTGCAGTGAATATCAGAGACTGATGCTATTGCACCCTGAAGTGACAGTTTGCAGGGGTGGGATAAATTCCCCTGCTGGGAGGCCTCCCAACATGCTGAGAAAAATAAAAGTTTGCATACAAAAAAATTTGTCCAACTGGACTACTCCACCTCAGAGTCTCCAGTAGGAATTCAACTTGGCAGAGAAAGACAAGACAGAGTTTAAACTCAAAATCCACTTAATGCTGAAGTTAGAATTAACATAAAATTTATATGAAACTATGGATGGTGATCTTGACAGAGTAAACAAAGTACATCTCTCTGGATTTAAAGGATCTCAATTAATATATACATAGCCTGTCCACATACCTCCATCTGATGATGAAATACTGAAACCAGGCAAAACCAAAAACTTAGAGATTTTCACATTTTATTTGGCAACATCACTCAAGTTTTAATGTATTCATAACAAAACATCTGTGGGCTGAACGACAACCAAACTCAAACACAGTAACAGTCAATTATCAAGCATAACTATCAAATCAAGAGATAGTTTTGCTTGATAATTTAAACCACTCATCTAGAACAAATAACTTATGAGCAGGCCATTATCAAACAGCTGAAGAGTAACGAGGGACTAAATAGAGTTACTTTAAATGTTAAATGGAAATATTGAAAACAAATGCTCCTCAAGTCAATTAAGGTTATCTCAACTATAACCTAAATAAGAGAAAATGTAGAACCATCAATTATGTTCTGTGCACATCAAACAGCACATTTATCATCAGGAGCAGCTGAACATTCAGATTCACTTCTCAGAAACAAAAGGTGAGTAAAGACAATTCTAACCAGCAGTCTCAAACCAATCTCAGATGGACAGAGTTTCCTCACAAATCATCACAGAAACCCCCGACTGTCAAGATACCCGACTTCATGTAGCCGTCTAGGCTGTTTACCTGACCCTGAACCCCCCACAGACACAGACAAAGAGACAAACTGTGTTGACAAAACAGAGGTAGCCTCCCTCACGTTCCTCTCTCTGCATTAACCCTGGTTTGGCTGTACAACAAACAATCCCACCTCAGGTCACCTTCAGGTGGCCTTACAACATTTACTGCTGCTGGTATATCTGTAAAAGATCCATTAACTGATTCAGCATGACATATGTGTTGGGTAAGATGAGGCAACAGACTACTGACAAAGCAATAACCTGAAATGTTTGAACCAGATTCACCCAAATGATTAAAACAGATTCATCGACACAGTGTTTACAAGTCTACAAATCTGACTTCTGAGGTGATTGAACAGCTCGTCTACAGAAGTAGTTCAGAGACACTGTAACCCAGCAATGTCAGAGTCAGATCTTAAGTTCTGTGTGTGGACATGTCCTGACTGAGTAACCAACATTTGGACTGAATTTAAAGCTACAGTTTGATCTACATCACCAAATCTGTCCCTAAAAACACTAAAATCATAACATACCACGGTCAGCTGATTCACAACACCAGATGGATCCTTGTCTGGTTTTGGAAACTGCACAACTATGGCACACAACTACGTAGAGTCCATGATCCTGTATGTGGACTAGTAGAACTAGGGTTTTTTTTTAAATTTTCTCTAAGAACTAAATAACTGTACTGACAGCATGGACTTCCTCTCACACAGAGAAGAAGGGGAAGGAGAAAAGCCTTGCCTTCTTATGATGCGAGTCGACTCATTTGACCTCGTTCTCTGTTGTGTTAACAAGTCCTGGTTCATTGAATCCAGGTTATGATTCACCACATTAGAAAAATGTGGAAAGGTTTGGTCCAAATATCACTGACTCTGTCACGACATGTGCACACAGAGAACTTAAGATCTGAATCTGACATTACCAGGTTACTGTGTCTCAGAACTACTTCTTCAGACGTCCTGTTGACCACGTCAACGGCCAAATGTGTCAACAGCGACTTGTTGACGTGTGGACAGAGTGAAGACGAGTCTGTTGAAGCACTTTGACAAATCAAAGTCAAACATCTCAAATCATCTGCTTTGTCAATCATCTACGACCAAATCTCACCAAACACATACAAACATGTGGAATCAGGAAACAGTTCCTTTACAGATGTGTCAACAGCAGCAGTCAATGTTGAAAGGAAACCTGGAGAGAAAATGAGACCTGAGGACAATGCTGCCAACTCTCTGGACTGATCCATCTATGCTGAGAAAATAGGACTGATCTTTTTCTGAAGCGTTATAATGAATTTAGAATCTCACATCTAAAAGTTAAATTATCCTGCAAGACAAAGTACGCTGCACAAATCACAGCAAACACCACATTTATCAACCAGGAGCAAGAACAATAAGCAGCTACCTTCAGATCAAAAGCTTTTACCAAATATGAATGATAACTGATGTGAGCTAGACATTACTAACTTTCAGAGTATGAGCTGAGCAAGGAGAAAAACTACTACACTGTCTAAAACCAATCAGACAGACAGTAATAATAGAAACCCTGACTATCAATGTGCCTGACTTTAATATTCTGAATGTAAATGTTAGCTGGTACATAGAGCTAAAGCCTTGAACACAGACAAAGAGACAAATGGAAGTTGGATGGATGAATCCAGGAAAAATAAAAAAATAAAAAATAAAAAATCACAGCACAAATAAGAACACTGGCAGTTTTAGTTTGTTACTGTAAAAGACTTTGTAACTGACTTCAAGCTCTACATGAATAAAGTTTATTAGTAGTAAACCTCACCAGTAGTAAAGAAAGAAACTGCTTGTAGCCACAGTCACAGAGGAAACAGAGGCAGACAGGTGCTGCTGTGATTGATGGCAGCAAGGAAAAAGAGGGACAAACAAGAGATGGAGAAAGAGGAGCTCAGGCTTTGTTACAGCAAAGACACCTTCAATACACAACTGATGAGACTGACTGTTAATACAACATCACTAAAACATTCCTGTCATCATCAGCTGCAGCTCCCTCAAATCATTTACACTGGATCTCCTCCCTGTCTCACATGATTCAGAACTAATGATTTAAAGACCAGTGAACCATCTGTCCTCACTGAACGTAAACCCTGTCTGATCCTCCAGAGTCCTGAAACAGTCTGTTCAGACTCTGAACCACATCAGTCCAGCTCTGACCCAACACCTGATTCTTCCTGGTCTCACCATCACTGGCTCAGCAGATCCAAAAAAAAAAAAAAAAAAAAAAAACGTCTTACTGCAGACACTGGTTAAATACACAGAATTTATGCCAAAGGACAGAGGACAGCAGGACTGACTGAGACTCATTCTGTTATCTGTATTAACAACAACCCTCAGCACTATTAAAACAGAAACAGCTCTTTGTAGATCTAAAAGTCTGATGTTTACAGGGAAAGATGAACAGGGGACAAACTTGGTCATGTTGGATGAATGAGGAAATGGATAGATCGTTAGATCGGCTCGATGGCCGAGACAAAGAGTGAGGGATAGACAGGAGATGGCGCTGTGGACCAAAAATAACAAAAAAAAAAAAAAGTAAACAAAAGACGCAAACCTGATGATTTGTGGCTGAAAACTGTTGACCGTTGTATGTTTGACTGAGTTTCAGTTTGTGAATCAGTGACAGAGGAACAGACTGAGGGCTTTGGATCAACATGTTATCACATTATTGTGTTTGTAATTTTCTGCTACAGATACAATAAGTGAACACAGCAGTGTGTTAACTTGTGCAGCAGTAAACAGCCTGTTAGTTTTAATCACAGTAACACTGAGCTTTAAGTCTAACCCGAGCTGTCAGCTGATGTTTCTGGACACAGCTCATGTCTCTTTGTGCAGCTGCTGTTTATCACTGAAACAGGAGTTCATGTTATTTATCATGTTAACTGACAGAGTTTCTTTCAAAGGTCACATCTGGTTAAAAACCTCATTCACAGGTTTCTACACTTTTGTTCTAAACAGTGAAAATGATCAACTGTAACAACATGGTGGAAATGTTTTTGTGATGATGCATTGAGGAGTTTTCTACTCAGAGTTACAGTTAAACAGATACAACCTCAGATTTTATTACACACGTCTAAATAGAACAAGTCTAGAGTAGGACTGATCTGAAACATTTAAACATCAGGATTATTACAACAGATACTGTGATGAGTCATAAGGAATTTTTCAGTTTCATTTCTACTGAAGAAAACAAACATGAGTTTAACTAATATAATATTTAGATGAAGTGTTCAGAGGTACAAAAGAGACAGATGAGCAGCCTCCAACAACACCACCTAGGATTAAAGAGAAAGTGAGACTCACGGACTGTAGATTTGCCTGAAAAGGAAAAGTTAGTGTGGAGATATTGATCCAAGCTGATCAAACAGAACAGTAACGGCTCAGCAGCAACACACCTTCAATAAATACAGTCACCAGGCTGATTACAGAGACTCTGACTTTAACACAACATCAAACAATCTGCATTGATCATCATCAGATCAGTGAAGATAAAAACCCTCCTGTCTCAGTCTGTTCACTCTGAACCACATCAATCCAGCTCTGATCCAACACCTAATTCTTCCAGATCTCACCATCACTAACAGATCAAACTAAACAGAGACAGTCAGTCTTTTCTTTACTACACACAAAGAAACTGAATCTTTCCCAAAACTTTCAAACATTCTGCAGTCCTCTGAATAAACTCACTGTCCAAACAACACAAGATCACTACATGCTCTGATTGTGTTGAGGACATCTGTCCAACACCGTTAACAGCTCAGCTGTTGCTCACAGAGTGAAGACAAAGAGAAAGAAGACAGACAAATGAACGGGCGGCCATGTTGGACAGAGGGAAGACATGTTGTCAGAAGACAGACAGTAACATCACAGCAGCTGAACAAGGACAACAACAAACATCTGAAGCTGATTAAACAGAGACAGTCATGACACGGCAGCCATGACACCTTCAACAGAGAGACAGAATAAAAAGAAAAATGAGACTTACTGGTTCGTAGATCTACCTGGAAGAAGAAAAAAAAAAAGAAAAGTTACTGAGTAAAGTCTGAAGTCTCAGACAGTTTGATCATTTCATCACCTTTAAATTCTCTCTGTACCATTAGAGATATTATATACAGACTAATAATTAATTACAGCTCTGTGCTCACTCTGACCACTTGAAATGACATTCATGTTAATGCTAACTGGTGGCTAACAGCTAGCTTCCAGGTGTGTCTTACCTTCTTGTGTGAGGTTCAAAGTTCCTCCTGAAGTTGGACAAGTTTGTCTCAGTCTCTTTTCTTTTCCAGTTCTATTCATTAAAAAGAAAAACATGAATTTAAGTCTGGTCTCAAACCTCTGTTTCCTGGTCCTGCAGCGACAGTTTGCTCATTTCTCCTCTTTGAAAAGTCACACTGAGTTTAGAAACAACAGAGTTGAGTTGAACAGAGTGGAAAACCTCGCCCGTCAATCAGCTGCTGATCAACAGTAGCAGAGAATTCATTCCTCACTGCTCTGACACGGAGCCTGTTCTGCCTGGCGTCCGCGTGGCGGCCGGCGGCCATGTTAACAGGTGAGAGCCGCTCACAGGCCGCGAGCCACAACGCGGGAAGCCATCAGGAGACGATCACACTGACGTCAGAGCAGCGACATAAAGCCAAATCAATCAATCAATAACTGATGTCCGTTATCAGAGTCAGAGCAGAAACATAGAGCCGCTGAACCACATTCACCTGAAGCTGCTGCTGCTGCTGCTGCTGCACGTGCACAGGTGAAACACTCGCCTGTTTTTACCATCGTCAAATTTCTCCAGGTGAATCAGAGTCAGAGCTAATGAAGCTAATGAAGCTAACACAGGCTCAGTCGGACTCTCTGCTGTTACACAGTTTAAAAACACACGCTCACAGTTCAACATGACACAGAAACACACTCACACACCTGATGTGACCTTAAAAAGGCGCACTCACCTGAGAGTTTTCTGAGTGGAGCTGGAACCGGTGTCTTAATCCACCCCCTTGTTCCGTCTGGACTCAGTCTCTTCCATGCACGATTTTAAATTCGAAGCCGCCTCCACACGACCAATTAACGCGTTTGGCGCCTGACGTCACGCACCTGTCCCGCTGTGATGCGTTCAAGGACAATTGTAAAAACCAAAATCTTCCTCCTGCTGAAATGTTTGTAGCCTAATTGATCTGTGACCGACTCGTGGAGCTGTTTCCTGCAGGAAACGATGAACCTGCTGTTTTTTTAATCATTAATTGATTTATTATTCTTGCGTCCGAACCTGTTTGATTATTTCCTGACATCAAGTGAACGTAGTGAGGAGGTGGATATAGTAAACAAGTACTTTGAACTGACTGGTTCATCTCTGTACAGATTAATATCTTTTACTGTTTTATTTATTTGAACTTATTCATTTTATTGTATTTATTTCCTCTGTGCTCATGTTCTTTGGTCTTCTTTCCATTTTATTTGTCTAGCTTTATTTTGTTAAGTAAAACACTTTGTAATATTGCTAAGAAAAGTGTTAGTAAGTGTATAAACAAAGTTTATTATTATTATATTTCATATAGAGCAGGTCTAGACCATACTCTTTAAAATAGGTATTTACAGAGAGAGACCCAACAGATCCACCATGAGCAGCACTAGGAGACAGTGGAGAGGAAACACTTCCTTAAAGAGGCAGAAACCTCGAGCAGAACCAGACTCAGCGGTGGGCGGCCATCTGACTCAACCGGTTGGAGGGAGGGGGGGGTAATAGGGTAATAATAATGATAATAATAATGAAAAAATAAATAAATAAATAAAATAGTGATTACAAGCAGCAGTAATATTAGAAGCAGCACTAATTATAGCAGCAGAGTGAAGTTGTAGGAGCAGCAGGAGACTTGTCATCACAGATCAGACTCTACAGCTCCAGAGGCAGAAATACCTGCAGAAAGAGACAGAAGAGGAGAGAGAGACGGAAGAGCACAATACTACAGGAAAGCTGTGATATCAAGTTAGTAACATGTTTATGGGATCAAATGATCCTGTTAGTTCTCATCAAGAAAACTTGGTTCATTGAACACAAACACAGAAACAAATCAGCAGAGTGAAACTCACTGATGTTGACCTGTCTGAGCACTGCCTCAAACCTCTAATATTTCCTGCAGAGACAGTTTGGTAATCTCCTGACCTGGAAATTAATTCTGGTATCTGTGTGAGAGGGGGAGGAGAGGGGGAGGAAAGACACAGACAGGAGGGATGAGTCCAAACTGAGGTTTTAAGGTCAGATGTCTTAAACTTGCATCAGTCTGATGCTACACACATGTAAAGAGGACAGCTCTAATCCAGTGTTTTTGTTTGATTTCAGTGAAATTCATTTTGACCTGAAACTTGATGATGAACCTCTGATCCTCTGATTTTAACAGAGAAATGAAGAGTTCAGCTGCTATATCATTGATTGTTTGTGACTGGTTCTATATGAAACATCTTAATTTTACAATAAGTTATGTTGAAATTATACTGAGTCGTACTGCGAGAGTGAACCACTGTCAAACTCAACAGTAAAATAAACAGTTAATGTGTAAACTCTCACATCCTGTTAAACATTTAACTCTCAGTTCAGCTGTGAACTAAACTTTTCATCTGAAGATTTTTTTTATCAAATGACACAAGAAAAAAGGTTTCCTCACTGATATTTTTAATATTAAACTGGACACAAAACAGGTTCACTACTGGCAATAACACAACAAGTGACAACAGCACAACCATAGGAACTGAGGCAAAAACAAACAGGCTGGTGTGGAGAGAGAAAAAACCTGTAGCTCAGCCGGAAAAGAAACTAATCTCAGGTCGAAAACAACACAAAGAAACAAGCAGAGAAAGAGGAGGGAAACTGGTACCAACAGGTAAAGAGAAGTGGGCAGGGCAGACAGGTGGCTACAGACAGAAAACTCTGAATGTTAAATAAACTGTAAATAAAAGAAATAAAAATGACTGTAAGATGAAGATGAAAACGTCTCGCTCTCAGGTTTAATGAGTTTGTCTCTGTGGGAACTGATGTTCTTAAACAGGAAGTGATTAACTGTATAAATCCAGCAGAAGAAAACTAAACAAACAGAAACATCCTGCTCAAACACAAACATACAAACTCCAGCTTTTATTTTATCTTCAAACACTTCCTGTTTGTTGAGAGCCCAGTTCAGAGAAACAGGCTGCTCTTATTTTGAAAGAACAGTGTTGCTCTGTCGAAGTCATAATAAATGTTTAAGTTGTGAAAGTGAAAATTTAAAATATATCAACAAGTGAAAGACATCCAGCTGTTGGTGCTGAGGAAGAGGAGGAGGAATATGATCAAGTCCTGCGACTCTGTTGGACCTGTTTGGACCTCTGCCGATACTCCGGCAGGTGATGGAGGATCCAGGCGGCTGGAGTCAACATGGCTGCCGCAAACACCGACATGACGAAGAAACTTTGCTGTTAGAGACAAAAAACAACCAATCAGAGAAATCCATCTGAAGGCTGAAACAAAACCTGTCTTTGATCATTAACTGTTAATTGATTTGAACGCATTGATTGTTTTTCTGAACACCTTTTTTTGTTCTTGTAGACCAGTATCTGGACCTGGTTTTGATAGATGATGGATGAGACTCACCACGGCTCCGATCTTGTTCCTCGGAGGTTTGCTGTAAATCATCTTCCTCGTCTCCGTCAGGATTTCTTTTGGACAAGTCCGTTTCATCACTGAAACATTTCCCATCATCCTCAGGACCCCGTTTACCATTGTCACAGCAACCAATACCTGCTCAGTCAGGAGAAACTGATTCTGATTCTGATTGGCTGATGTTTAGTCCCTGTTTGTTCTCAGTTTGATGTGATCAGTGTGAACTCCTCAGTCAGACTGAGGCTGAAGAAAGAGGAGGGGAGAGGAGTCGGGGGGGGGGGGGATTAGACACACAGCTGACCGAGGTTTGTAGTTTGATGATCTGCAGATGAAACAAGAAAATAAACAGAGACAGAAAATAATTTATCAACAGAATCTGAAAGCCAACCCCCCTTCCCACCACCACCAGCTGCTGCTGCTGCTGCTCTGTTGCTCAACAATGAAGCTGATTAGATTTGCTCTGCAGAACAAACAGAGGAGAGGAAAAGCATTAAGAGGATGAAGGAGTGATGGAGGATGGAGGAGTGATGAAGGAGGGATGGAGGGATGGAGGAGTGGAGGATGGAGGAGTGATGGAGTAATGGAGGGTGGAGGTAATGAAGTGTTTGATGTTGCAGAAACAGAGCTGCAGGTTACAATCATCAGAAAACATCAAAGGATGAAAACGCAGAGCTGCAGAACTACATTTACTGTAATAACTTCAGTACACTACCTCAGTACTGTGCTGAGGTACCTATACTTGAGCATTTCCATGTTCTTGTGGTCTGTGTTACAACTGAGATTAATTCACAGATTTTATGTCAAACATTAAAAAGTTATAAACAGATTTTAAACCTTTAAATGTCGATTTTCATTTAAATGAACCTGTGAAGATTTGAAGCTCAGTCTGGTTGATTGATCCTGACATACAAGCAGACTCCATGTCGGTGTGGAGGTTCAGTTTTATTGGTTTTCATTAAAAAGAAAACACAAAAACAACACAAATGTTACTGTTGGTGACCTTTGACCTCTGAAACACAAACATTAAAAACAGGACGTCTCAAAGATTCAAAATAAACTGGTAAAAACTTTAAAATGTGCAGAAAATCCACAAATATCAGCTGATCGACAGGAAACAGGACAGGAAATTATGTGGGATGACCCAGTCAGGTGATTAGAAGAAGGTCAAAGGTCATGGTTAGTCGCAGGTCATCAGGTACAGTAGAAACGTCCAGCATCGACTCGTCGTCTCTTACGACTCTGCTGTTGCTCAAAGAACTGACGGATGTCATCAGGAGTCACGACCTATCAGAGAACAGAGTAAGAGTCATGTGACATCAGGTGTCAGGTCAGAGGTCAGAGGTCATGTCCAGGGTGAAACCAACCTTTCCTTCAGATGCGAATCTCTGCAGAAAATCCTTGAGTTCAGTCTTCATGTCGTTGTATCCTGAAACAAACAAAGTCATCAGAAAACAAACATGACTGACAGTAGTACTGCAGTACCACATCCAGTACTGCTGTACTGCAGTCTACTACGTCCAGTACTGTAGTATGGCTACGTCCTACATCCAGTTTTTATATTCAGCACTGTAGTTCTACGTGCAGTATTGTGGATCCATATGCTATTCTAGTTTAGCGTGTAGTGCTTGTACTTTTAGTGCGTATTACTTGTAGTTTAGTCTGTAGTACTTGTAGTTTAGCATACCGTGGATGATCTCGAGTTGCTGCACTCGGTTCAGGTTGTCGAGTGCTGACATCAGAGGATCGTGTCCTTGTTCTTTTTGTTCGTTGTTCTTTCCTTTTTTCTCGTAGGCGAGGACGGTGTCTGACTCGTCAAACAGGAAGGACAGATCGGCTTCAGACAGACGCTCCTGACAACACAAAGGTCAGGTACAGACAGGTGAGGTACAGACAGGTGAGTTAATTTGTGATTAAAGATGTGAGCTGTTGGTGAATGTTACCTGGCAGGTGCTGCAGGAGCAGAGCTTGGAGCGCCACGCTGACGGCCAGAACACAGCTCCTGATTGGACTCTTTTCTGACCAGTCTCCTGCAGTTCCTTCAGTCTGCAGCTTGACTCCTCACGGCTCCGCTTACAGCTGGGCTCGATGACATCATCAACCTGACAGATTATTGATCAGTTATCAATCACATTGATTAGAGCAAACAGCTCCTGTGCAGATATAAACAGATTGACTCATAATAGGTAACAGGTACTCTAACAGATACTTTATCACTTGTATTGTAACCACAGTAAACACAGGTGTGTCCTCATCAGCTCACCTGTTCTTCCTTGTTGGGAACATCTGTGTTTGAATCTCCTCCCGTTTCCTCCTTCACCGGTACTGCTGCACCTGGAACTGAACAGGAAGTACATCACACACAGGAAGTACATCACACACAGGGTAAGCTCATTATTCATTTACCTGCCAGGTGAGCAGCATAGGTCCAGAGGAAAGGGTTTTTGTTCATACAGGACTCACAGATCATCTCCTGCAGCTCCACACAGTCTGGAACCACACAGCCCAGGTGCTAAACACACACAGGTACAGATACAGGTACAGGTGAGGACAGTGTGGGTGGACCAGCAGGGGGCACCAAAACAAGCTCACAGCTCCATCCAATAATCTCATCATGCAGTGCATCTTGGGAGGTAAAGGTGTTTTTTCCTCTCTCAAGTAGAGAGTCGTGCTCTAAGTCTGGACAGGTTAGCCATCTCAGTGGCTAACTGTTACCTCTGATAGTCTCTACAGCAGGTGTACTTCTGTTACCTGTGTTTGATGGACTCACCCTGCCATGCAGCCAGTCCTCACACACCACACACTGAATCATCTCATCCTCCACCTGCAGACAAAACACAGTTTAGTTAAGAGACCAGAGTACACTTGGTGGACAGGTGAGCCTAACCTGTGTGTCTCACCTGATCATCTGGGTCTGGATAAGGCCGACTACAGGTACAGTAAATTCCAAAAGAAGTTATGACTGTATTTGTTCAGACTGTTGACTTCATCTTTGTCCTGAAACACACAACACA
>NW_026115682.1:0-20581 GCF_001640805.2 Lates calcarifer | reverse complement strand
GGCCTTAACATGCGTCAAAACTCCTGAAATTTGCAGACGCGTCAGGCACGCGAAAAATTTAAGAATTTAGGGGTCTTGAGCATGGGTGTGGCAAAATGGCCTCGGTAGCGCCACCTACATTTTTAACGGAACAGCCCCTCAAGCCCGTTGCGCCTAAAAATCTGAAAATCTGCACACATATGTAACATCCCATGACGCACCAAAAAGTCTCTTGGAGCCATATTCTAAACCCAACAGAAAGTATTTTTATTTTGACCGGAAGGTGAAAAAATTGTGTGCTTTTGGCCATTTCCAGGGGTCGCTTGAACGCGAACTAGTCCTAGACGCATTATCCGATTGACTTCAAAATTTGATAATTTGTTCTTAAGACATAGACGAAGTTAAATTGCAAAAGTTTCTGACTTTTCATTGAAGGGCGTGGAAGTTATGGCCCTCAAAGTTCGATCACTCGCCACAAAACAGGAAGTTGCTTTATATTTGCTATATTTCGGCCATACTTTGTCCAAACTGCATCAAACTTTACAGGATTGTTAATGGTACCTATCTGCACACATCCATATGTCAATATTCATACAATTGTTGTAGCACCACCTATTTATAGCAGGAAATGACATATTTTATAGTGTGATGTCCAGTTTCTAGACGGGTGACCAGATTGACTTCAAATGTTGTCAGCCCCTCCTTGACAATTTTTGGAAGAAGTCCTCCGAAAATTGTGAGTTTTGGTCGAAGCGTGTGCCGGTTCTGGCCCGTCAAAGTTCGGAAACCCAACTTCCTGTTTGAAACCTCAGATTTTGGGGTAACTTCCTGTTGCGACTCTCGACTTTATCCTATAGATGAGCCATTGTATTACTCTTTGATGGGTTTTTGGAAGGGGGGTCTCTGTGTGTGTGTGTGTGTGTGTGTGTGTGTGTGTGTGTGTGTGTGTGTCTGAGGGGGAGGGGAAGAGGAGTTGATTGAGTCTGTGAGAAGCTGCCACAGGGAGGTTACAGTCAAGAGAGCCAAGAGCTGTCACAGATGATGAGCTCTGAAAAATATTATCACAGAAAATAATTAGCATAAAAGCTTTTATTTTAAATTTGTTGCAACAAATTCAGGTTTCTTACACTGTTTCCCTTATTGAAAACTAAATTCTACCTGAAATGTATCAATAAAAATCTTCTTTTGCAGTTAATGTCACCAGTTTATAGTTTAGTTTTAATAGCATTCCCTGTCACTGATGTGCCTTTAATTATCGGTTCTATCAGGGATCATTTATGTGTTTATCTTACGGGGGTGAGCCACCTCACAGGTTGGTTATATTACCTGTTGACCTCAGCTCAGTGAGCTAAGACAATGTTTAATGCAGTGTTTTTTCTGATATGAAAATGGATATTATTCAGCACATCTAACCTCAGCAGGCCCCTCTTCAGAAACTCATATCTGCAGATGTCAAAGCTGGCTCAAAAAATTAAACTGGCTTCAAATTAATTTGAAGGAATTGTAGGTTATTTTGAATTCATGTAATCTTACCATATGTCTCCCCTTGACCAAAGCTGAGCGTGGATTGATGCTGTCTTTACAGTTTGGTTTTGATCAGTTAGGAAATTTCACAAGGGGTCAGCTGATTTTTTCGTGTTACTCAGTGTACGGCAACAGGAAAAGTGCATGTCTACATCCACCGGCGTCGAGGTGAACCAGCTGAATATAAGCCACTCAAGTTGACGACAAGTGCATTGAAAAGTAAAAGCTGCTGGCCTTTACCTTTTCTTTGTCAAAGCGCCTGTTCAGCCAGTAGTTAGTAAAGTAATATTTTCAGCGTTGTCCACAGTCTCATGACATGTTTAACAGGAAGCACAGCACGCTGGTTAAGCTCATGGCAAACTGTTACTAACAGCTAAAATGAAAGCTTGTCTGTATGTAGTCTAACTGGTTAGTTTGTCACTAATCTCCAAATTTTGCAAATTGCTATAAACTTCACTCTCTTAAACCAGTAACAGTCTGAGCTGGACTGATAGGGGTCTGTATGGATAAAGATAAAATCCGAATGATACCCATCCCTACAGCTGGTTAGTGGCTTCGCCCTGACTTTAGGCAGATGAGATATTCACTGTTCAAATAACTTCATTATAAGCCTTGTTTAAGCATAAATGATTTATATATGCACCCAATAACAGAACTTAAAAAAAATGCTTTTGCTCAAAGCTCAAAGCTTTTAAACTCAAGTTAAAACTGAGTTTTATCTCCTTTTGGGAGGGGGTATCTCTCTCTGTGTTTGTGTGTGTGTGTGTGTGTGTGTGTGTGTTTGTGTTTGTGTTTGAGGGGGGAGGGGAAGAGGAGTTGATTGAGTCTGTGAGAAGCTGCCACAGAGAGGTTACAGTCAGGAGAGCCAAGAGCTGTCACAGATGATGAGCTCTGAAAAATATTATCACAGAAAATAATTAGCGTAAAAGCTTTTATTTTAAATTTTTACATCTCGGAAGTGTGAACTGTTACGCCAGCGTGTGCCCTGCGACCTGCGTTGACCCCGCGGTTGCCGGAGTCCCGCGGTCGCCGCTCCCCCGACGGGCGCCGGGTGCGAGGGCCCGTTCAACGCTGCTCGCAGCTTTAATTATTATTATTATTATTTTTTTTCTTCTTTTTCCGCCTCTTTGATCGCCTTCTTGAGGGCCTTAACATGCGTCAAAACTCCTGAAAATTTGCAGACGCGTCAGGCACGGCGAAAAATTTAAGAATTTAAGGGTCTTGAGCATGGGCGTGGCAAAATGGCCTCGGTAGCGCCACCTACATTTTTAAACGAACAGCCCCTCAAGCCCGTTGTGCCTAAAAATCTGAAAATCTGCACACATATGTAACATCCCATGATGCACCAAAAAGTCTCTTGGAGCCATATCCTAAACCCAACAGAAAGTATTTTTATTTTGACCGGAAGGTGAAAAAATAGTGTGTTTTTGGCCTTTTCCAGGGGTCGCTTGAACGCGAACTAGTCCTAGACGCATTATCCGATTGACTTCAAAATTTGATAATTTGTTCTTAAGACATAGACGAAGTTAAATTGCAAAAGTTTTGGACTTTTCATTGAAGGGCGTGGAAGTTATGGCCCCTCAAAGTTCGATCACTCGCCACAAAACAGGAAGTTGCTTTAAATTTGCTATATTTCGGCCATACTTTGTCCAAACTGCATCAAACTTTACAGGATTGTTAATGGTACCTACCTGCACACATCCATATGTCAATATTCATACAATTGTTGTAGCACCACCTATTTATAGCAGGAAATGACATATTTTATAGTGTGATGTCCAGTTTCTAGACGGGTGACCAGATTCACTTCAAATGTTGTCAGGACAGACTTAAGGATTTTTGGAAGACTGGCTCCGAAAATTGTGAGTTTTGGTCGAAGCGTGTGCCTGTTCTGGCCTGTCAAAGTTCGGAAACCCAATTTTGTCTCAGAAAGGTCAGATTTTGGGGTAACTTCCTGGTGCAACTCTCTACTTTATCCTATAGATGGAGCCATTGTATTACTCTTTGATGGATTTTTGGAAGGGGGTCTCTGTGTGTGTGTGTGTGTGTGTGTGTGTGTGTGTGTGTGTTTGTGTTTGTGTTTGAGGGGGGAGGGGAAGAGGAGTTGATTGAGTCTGTGAGAAGCTGCCACAGGAAGGTTACAGTCAAGAGAGCCAAGAGCTGTCACAGATGATGAGCTCTGAAAAATATTATGACAGAAAATAATTAGCATAAAAGCTTTTATTTAAAACTTTTACATCTCGGAAGTGTGAACTGTTATGCCAGCGTGTGCCCTGCGACCTGCGTTGACCCCGCGGTTGCCGGGGTCCCGCGGTTGCCACTCCCCCGACGGGCGCCGGGTGCGAGGGCCCGTTCAACGCTGCTCGCAGCTTTAATTATTATTATTATTATTTTTTTTCTTCTTTTTCCGCCTCTTAGATCGGCTTTTTGAGGGCCTTAACATGCGTGAAAACTTACCAAAATTTGCAGACGCGTCAGGCACGGCGAAAAATTTAATAATTTAGGGGTCTTGAGCATGGGCGTGGTAAAATGCCCTCGGTAGCGCCACCTACATTTTTAAACGGAACAGCCCCTCAAGCCCGTTGCGCCTAAAAATCTGAAAATCTGCACACATATGTAACATCCCATGACGCACCAAAAAGTCTCTTGGAGCCATATTCTAAACCCAACAGAAAGTATTTTTATTTTGACCGGAAGGTGAAAAAATTGTGTGTTTTTGGCCATTTCCAGGGGTCGCTTGAACGCGAACTAGTCCTAGACGCATTATCCCATTGACTTCAAAACTTAATAGTATGTTCTTAAGACATAGACGATGTTAAATTGCGGCAGATTTTGAGTTTTTGTTGAAGGGCGTGGAAGTTATGGCCCCTCAAAGTTCGATTACTCGCCACGAAACAGGAAGTTGCTTTATTTTTGCTATATTTCGGCCATACTTTGTCCAAACTGCATCAAACTTTACAGGATTGTTAATGGTACCTATCTGCACACATCCATATGTCAATATTCATACAATTGTTGTAGCACCACCTATTTATAGCAGGAAATGACATATTTTATAGTGTGATGTCCAGTTTCTAGACGGGTGACCAGATTCACTTCAAATGTTGTCAGCCCCTCCTTGACAATTTTTGGAAGACTGGCTCCGAAAATTGTGAGTTTGGGTCGAAGCGTGTGCCGGTTCTGGCCTGTCAAAGTTCGGAAACCCAACTTCCTGTTTGAAACCTCAGATTTTGGGGTAACTTCCTGTTGCGACTCTCTACTTTATCCTACAGATGGAGCCATTGTATTACTCTTTGATGGGTTTTTGGAAGGGGGTCTCTGTGTGTGTGTGTCTGTGTGTGTGTGTTTGAGGGGGGAGGGGAAGAGGAGTTGATTGAGTCTGTGAGAAGCTGCCACAGGGAGGTTACAGTCAGGAGAGCCAAGAGCTGTCACAGATGATGAGCTCTGAAAAATATTATCACAGAAAATAATTAGCATAAAAGCTTTTATTTTAAATTTGTTGCAACAAATTCAGGTTTCTTACAGCATTTTCCTTATTGAAAACTAAATTCTACCTGAAATGTATCAATAAAAATCTTCTTTTGCAGTTAATGTCACCAGTTTATAGTTTAGTTTTAATAGCATTCCCTGTCACTGATGTGCCTTTAATTATCGGTTCTATCAGGGATCATTTATGTGTTTATCTTACGGGGGTGAGCCACCTCACAGGTTGGTTATATTACCTGTTGACCTCAGCTCAGTGAGCTAAGACAATGTTTAATGCAGTGTTTTTTCTGATATGAAAATGGATATTATTCAGCACATCTAACCTCAGCAGGCCCCTCTTCAGAAACTCATATCTGCAGATGTCAAAGCTGGCTCAAACGTTGTCCACAGTCTCATGACATGTTTAACACGAAGCACAGCACGCTGGTTAAGCTCATGGCAAACTGTTACTAACAGCTAAAATGAAAGCTTGTCTGTATGTAGTCTAACTGGTTAGTTTGTCACTAATCTCCAAATTTTGCAAATTGCTATAAACTTCACTCTCTTAAACCAGTAACAGTCTGAGCTGGACTGATAGGGGTCTGTATGGATAAAGATAAAATCCTAATGATACCCATCCCTACAGCTGGTTAGTGGCTTCGCCCTGACTTTAGGCAGATGAGATATTCACTGTTCAAATAACTTCATTATAAGCCTTGTTTAAGCATAAATGATTTATATATGCACCCAATAACAGAACTTGCAAAAAAATGCTTTTGCTCAAAGCTCAAAGCTTGTAAACTCAAGTTAAAACTGAGTTTTATCTCCTTTTGGGAGGGGGTATCTGTGTGTGTGTGTGTGTTTGTGTTTGTGTTTGTGTTTGTGTTTGAGGGGGGAGGGGAAGAGGAGTTGATTGAGTCTGTGAGAAGCTGCCACAGAGAGGTTACAGTCAGGAGAGCCAAGAGCTGTCACAGATGATGAGCTCTGAAAAATATTATCACAGAAAATAATTAGCATAAAAGCTTTTATTTAAAATTTTTACATCTCGGAAGTGTGAACTGTTACGCCAGCGTGTGCCCTGCGACCTGCGTTGACCCCGCGGTTGCCGGGGTCCCGCGGTCGCCGCTCCCCCGACGGGCGCCGGGTGCGAGGGCCCGTTCAACGCTGCTCGCAGCTTTAATTGTAATGTTGTTTTCGATGTTACTACACCCGCCGGTCCCTTAGGAGGTTTCCCTCCAGTTCACCCCATAACCCAGGGTGGTGATCTCAGTTGTCTCCCCAAGGGACTACAGTGACCTTGCAACAACATCCTGTAACCTCATTGGCTGTCAGCTTTTCTCCTCACCTCACTGACTCCAAGCTATTTTTATGATCTAGCTAGACTTTTAAATGGCCTTCTATGAAAAATAGCTAGGAAGCCCATAAACAACGTCCAGAGCCAGTTCTCATCCTATGCTTCGCTCCCTGGCTCACCTCTCAGATCTGCGTGAGGAACACACTGTAAAAACCATCAGAGTGTGTGTCAGTGTCTCCAAATGAGCGCCGGTAGCAGAGAGAATTGTTCCCAGAAGCTCTTTAGTTGTTATATGTGGTCTTCAGTGATCTGTAATATACTTTGACAAAGCCTGATTTTCATATTTTAACTGGTGGTGCTGTGAGAGGAATTCACTTGAAATCCCATTTTTAAAAGAGCTTTAAAGATTGATGGTCTTCAGAAATTAACATTTGAGTTAGCTGTGCACGTACCACAACGACTTTTACTTAACTTTAAATTGATTCATCTTGATTGTGGGCAAAGCAGCTCCACTGAGAGGTCGTTACATGTGTCTCTCATCCACTTGTTCCGACCAAAGTTACGCTGATAAATGAGCAGTAATGAGTGAGGTTTCTTTCCTTCTAATGGAAGCTGATTTCTCATTATCAGCTATACAACTAGTGTTTCAATTTTTGTTTTCCTAGTTAATGAAACTCCTGAGGTTGCTCCGCCACTGACAGGCTTTATGCTTGCGAGCCATTTTTCTTGTCAGAGGATACTTTGAAGAATGTTTTTCTCTCCCTATAAGCACTCCATAAATCACAGTTTTGCACGTATTTCCTAATTAAGCTGATTAGGCATGTGATGACTGGGTGAATTTCTCATTGTAGTGTACCCTGCAGTGTTATAGTACGTCCATTAGAATTTTATTCTGTTGACCCAGGCACTGAGTTTGTAGTTAAAGCAAATAATTCAGCTCACAAAAAATGTTGCCCTCTGAAAACAAGGCTGATGAAAACAAGATTCAAATATTTATTCATGTGCTTTCTCCTTCTACAATCGAACTAGCTGCTATTAGTCCACCTGTCCTTTCTAGCATACGCCAGAGGCTTTGTCCTCTGCGTCTCCATGAGCCTTCATCATGTCTGAGATAATGGGAAAACCTGCCCCCCTCCCTCCTCTCTCACCTCCTACTCCTCTGTGGTCACCACGTCTAAATATTGTTCTGTGATCTGGGTGAGAAAAAGGAAAACTAGGAGCACACAGGTCTCGTAGACCCTGACAGAGACCTCCATAAAGCAGTGATTTATATCCACCCGGACAGAGTGCACACGAACCAGGGGTCATGTTTTCACGCCAGGTTTTTTATTTTCCAGCAGAGAAGGAGAGGTGGGGGTGGGGTGGGGGGCAGCTAAGGTAGCAAGAGGGCAGCAAATAGAAAGAAACCATGGGTCCTGTCTGGGCTATGCAGGGCAAACCGCAGCCAGGCAGGCCGAATGAGCCATGGAGTGTTTGTCTAGCTGCAGGGTTCGCGGCGCCCAGTGGAAAGCCACCCACCTCGTAGGGGGAGCCGCCGGGCCAAGGTATTTCAACCCTCACACTCTCGAGCCACCGCAAACGGGTAACAAAGAGTGAGGTTGTCAGAAATTTGTACTTGCTTCCTGAAAAGGAATGACGGCAAACGATGACGTTTGAGTTCGTTTCTGCCGTGTGGTCTGGTCTCGTCACAGCGCTTTTTAAAATCGTAATTACCGAGCTGTTTGGTTTTAAGAGATGGCTTGATAAGGAAAATGTTACATGTGAGCGCGCTGTGTGACAGATTGTGTGTTTTGAAGAGGGAGCTGTCATTTAGCTTACACACTGTCGCAAGTCTGCTTTCTGCTGCCGCATGAAGGCAGGTGCTCCCATCTGTGCAGCCAAATAGCATAATTTGGGCCAAGAGTTGAACTTGAAAGGATGAATAAGTGTAGTAGTTGTTACTCAATACTGTAGTAAAATAACCCCACTGCCACAGCCTGTTACTAAAATAAACAGGACTTTAAGACCGAGAGTGCGGGTGGGGGCTGTGTGTGTCCACTGTATGATCCTCGGCTTGGTGTTTGTGTGTGTGTGGCTTTAGGGTTGCAATACTGAGTGCCTTTGCGTTACACACGCACACATATACGCACACACATTGTCAGAGGCCTTGCGAAGCCCAGCTGAGCAAACATCCTTGGGTTTGCTCCCTGCCAAGGGAGGTCCTTCCCTGATACCTTCCCCTCCTTCTTACCATCAAGGGACTGAGTGTAACTGGGATATAGCGCGCACACACACACACACACACACACACACACACAACCCCCTTCAACCACACACCATACACTGGAAGCCTTCACCAGCCAGTCAACCAGTCCCCCTTCTTTGCCCGACACAATTCAGCCGCACGTTTGATCTTTATATATACAGCTAGGTTGGTAGAATTCCTGCCTAACATTTTTAGCCTTGAAGTCCTAAACCACTAAATGCAGCCTTGCTCCAGTTGCTGGCAAAGGTAGAATTCCTAAAGAGGGTTTATTATGTTTTGGTCTAGGGACACACAAGTGATTCTTGTGTGTTTTTGGTGTGTACTCGTACAGCTGTTTGATACAGCGCTGTGTAAAGTCAAGCAGATCATCTGAAAACTTAGTTTCTTTCTTTGCCCAGTAAGACTCAGCATACTTCTGAAATATAATGAGTTTCACCAACGAACACACTCCTATAGCTGTATTTGATGTTTTCATGCTTTGCTCCCACCTCTAACACTTTCACTTCCAGAACTCGGTGTCTGAAGCGGCGCGGAAGAAAGAGCGGGACATGGTCAGGAGGGAGATTGAGCGGCTGCGTTCGTCCATCCAGACGGTGTGCCGCAGCTCCCTGCCTCTGGGCAAGATCATGGACTACATCCAGGAGGACATGGACGCCATGCAGGCTGAACTGCACACCTGGCGACGGGAGAACAAGGAGCACGCACAGGCCTTGCTGCAGGAGCAGAGGTGGGTTGGCACATGCACAGCATGCATGAAGTTAGGAGTCGTTGAATGAAGTCTGTTTAATTTCCAGCACTGCTCCATACACAGACTCTCATGCAACAGTGCTAGCTCTCTAACATCTGTCACTTCACGTGTTGTCAAACCTTTCTTAAACTGAAATCTCAACTCATGTAAGAAATGAATTATTCCTTCTTGGTTTTTGCTGGTGTTCTCTGCAGAGCGACAGACCGGGCAGTGGAGCCTCTTAAAGCAGAACTAGCTGAGCTGGAGCAGCTGATCAAGGACCAGCAGGACAAGATTTGTGCTGTAAGGTCCAACATACTGAAGAACGAAGAGAAGATCCAGAAGATGGTGACAGGAATCAACTTCTCCTCAAGAACCTGAAGTGAGAAACATGGTCCAGAGAAAATCCTCTAAAAAATGCAGACTGTTTTTCTTAGAGATAATGTGGGAAAAGGACCAAACACTGCACTTTTAGGTTTTCCTGTCAGAACAGGAGATGGACCTAAAAAAACACATATTTCTACTACACGGTGGGAAATAAACACAAGGCAGATGCTGGTAAATAAAACCACCATGCCATGGTTTAGAGCTCTGACTTCAACATAACTGTGTGATAAAATGCAAAAAGAAGACGGTAGAGTTGGAGAAATAACTCCATAAATAATTCAAATTGATCTTCCTGCTCTGCACACTATCCTAACCCCATCCTCTGCCCCTGTTCTGTAACGGTGCCTTTGTGGAATGAGCCACTGCACAGCTCATTATAGTCAGACTAGATAGTTATATTTAATGCTTGATTTTGCCACACGCTCAGCTGTCATTAGACCAAACTGTACTCTTTTAATTACTCAGTGTGGCACACATCACATCATTTTTCCAAGTCCTGAGGACCTGGATCTTTGTCACACAGGACTCAGTTTTCTTGGAGTAATGAGCAGACGTGTGTTCTGCTTCATTTGCCGTTTTCCATGGTGATTATTGCGTCTGCTGTAGTGCTGTTGGACTAGCTATACAACAATAATTAAACCTTCTCGTTGCACATTCAGACGGTTGAAACAGGAGGAAAGTTCTAATAAATTTTCTCTCTCTTTCCTGGAGAAATCTAGGATGAATGTGGAGGGTCGTGTGTGACCCAGTTGACTGATTCAGTTGTTACAGGATTGTGGAGCCCTGGTTTGAATCTGTCCAGGGACCTTTTATAACAGTCTTTTCTTTTTCTTCCAAACCTTGTCTTTCAAGCCTCTTCCCTCAAGCTCCCTCCCTAAAAAAGGAGGATTTAGACTGTCTTCAGCAAGCGTTTTCTTTGCTTACAACAACCTTATCCCCTCTTTAAAAAACAATACTTACAGTTTACCTAAATGTTCCTTCATTCACTCTTCCATTTTTGAAGCACCATGGCACTTTGCTAAGAGAGATTAAAGGAGGAGCCTTTGAATTTCTTGGAAAACATTTTTGGGCAGTGTTAAGATTTCTTCTTCTCTCTCTTGTACCTTTCTTACAAAACCTAACATTGCACAACAACAGTAATCCAATGTACTTTTAGGGACAAAAAAACCCAGAGAAACAGATTGACTCTCCTCACAGTGAACGTGCAGGATTGTGCAGGTCCCTCAAACTTTATTTGTACTGTAGAATTTGCCAAACTCATCCTTTTTTTGGGGATGGACACGATGTTTGGTTAGATGGCAACTTTTTGTGTGAACTTTCATGTCTTTATAAATGAAAAAAGATGATATTTTACCATCTCCTTTTGTGGCTGAAGAAATGTGCTGTACACATGTAGCTAACATGGAAATATGAAGCAATACTAGGCTGATAATTGATAACTGTTTTTCTCAAAGCTCCAATAATTGAAACATCTCATTGTTGTTCATGTGTGAATGAACACAAATCCAAATGTTTTCTTGCATAGTGGCCTCTCTCACCCTGAATGAACATGCAGTTTCCATATTTAAGTAATAATACAACTGTCATTTTACATTGTTGTTAATACTTGTACACATGCAGTCGCTACCTCTGTTGGTTCTTCTGCAGAGTTGCCTCCCAGGGCACACACACTCTCAGTGTTTTTAGGAAACACTTGCTGTGACATCATGGTTGGGTTGATCAATATAATCTTTTTTTTTTCCCATAACGCCGAGCGGTTGCAGTTTCATTTTTCAGAAGGTGATGTGATGATCGTACGTACTGTGCTGTGACTGCTCTCTCTCTGCATAACGACCAAAATGTTCATTTTCTGCTCAGACTTGGGTTCCACTTCCATTTCCTCATCAGATCGATGGATTATTACCAGTAGAGCAGATGACACACCATCTGTGCTAAGAACATGAATTACTTCTGTGATATTACTAATGTATATTTGAGGGAAAAACACATTTAAATGGATACTATGAACCCTATTTATGTTGGTGGTTATAAGAAAACACTGCTGTCTTTAAACACTAACAGGGACAGTCTGGAAATATCCTCATTAACACTCTTCATTTGTGAGCTATTGGCTATAAGGACTCAGCAGTCTTAACGTATCATTTAGTCTGATTTTACTACATTTTATATCAGTATTATATTTAATCCACTAAATATAAATTAGAACATTAACCTATAAAAAAAATCCAATTAAAAAATCTTCAAAGCAAAACTCATGGAAAAGTGAGAAAGGACCATTTACACTGTACACTATTTGTATCATATTTTCAGTTTCTCTTTAAACTGTACATTATGTATATGTGGAGATTGTATCATAGTTCAAATAATGATTATAATTTTGTAGTGGAGTGAAATAAATGGTTATATTGCAATACATATTTGTCATTTCTCATCATTTTTAAGAGTCAGAGTGTTGCTGAGAAATACAGACTCAAAGTCAGCTTAGCTTTATAATGGAAACTTAATGAGAGGTCTGTGTTGCTGGAGTTAGATTATGAAAATGATAAATGACCCTGGTTTGTAATTTTGACAAGTTCATGTAATAACCTTGTGGCGTCTGGTACGGCCAAGTCACACTCTGAAGGAGACTCGTTGACAGAAGTAAAACATTTAACTTTCTTTTTAAGGCCCTCAAGCAACATTAGCGAGTCACGAAACAGCTGCAACACGCACAAAACATATTAGGAGTCCCCCTTTAACAGCTATTAAGCCAGATTTGGACAGAGCAATTGTGATGCAAGTAAGAGATTTAGCTGAAGGACACCTGCTTTCAGCAAAGACGCTGGCCCCAGTCTCAACAGGTGGATTAAAAAAAGGACCGCTTCATTATTCATCTGCATTTAGCTTTTACTTTAAGGTTCCACAAAGAAGAAGTGACTTGAGACCGGACTGCCTCTTCACGATTTAGAAAAAGCGCAGTTGGTTTTGGCCTTTGAATGTCACAATAGTTCATGCTGCTAATGACTGACTACACCTTTTACTTTCACTTCTGTGGAAGTTGCCTCATGAAACTTTCATCTCCTGTGACTTAATAATGATTAAAACTGTGTCTCTAAAAAGTTGTAGTCCGCTGAACTGGAATCTGTTTTATCACCACATCAAGTTTCAAACCTGTGTTTCTGTTTCCGCCCTGAAACAGTCTTGTGTTTTTACTGCTGCTCTGTAAGCAACCTGTTCACTAACAGGGACTCATGGCACTGTTGACCTGTCCTTTTATTTTTAGAGCAGCACCAGGGCCTCGGTGTCTAGAGCTATGGCTGCATGCCTCTCTGGTGTACGTTACCCACCCAGAAATGACTCACCACAGATTAACAGCAAAAATAAAAATAAAAAACAAACAGCTGACACTACATTTTGAGTATTGTGCACATTTTAACAGGAAGCCTCGTCTCTGTGCACACAGAAACATGGATATACAGTGTCTCATCCAAACCTCATGAGCCCTTTTGGCACCACTCACTGACCTTTAACACGACCTCATACAAATATAAACACATTCATCACACTGTGCCACACAGCTATAAGAAATATTTTATGTGTGTTTGTCAGCTCTGAGGCTGTAATGTCCTCTCCCTATATGTTATTAGTACAAGTACAGTATTGAAGATGACTGTTTAGGACACTAATCACGTCCTCTGTCTTTTTGTTTGTGTGGTTTAGTTTGTTTTTTTGCGGGTGTAGCAGCCAGATGATATTTCTATTCTATAAGTTTATACATTAGAGTTATTAAAACTGACTTTCTTTTGGCCAATAATTTAATATGTTTAGTATTTCTCTATCAGGATTGTATTCCTCACATGTGGTGAAGACGGTGAAACATCTGCGTCCATGTTGGAAAAGAAAAGTAACAGAGAATAATGACATTTCTCAGAATTCTTTCAGTTTTTTATGTATTTATTTTGTCGGTTGTCTGTCTTCTACCAGGTGTTTAAAACCTCCCTCAGTCCGGTCCAGGTCCTGCTCAGGCGCGTCCCCTTTAAATCCGTCCAGCTGATCTGAGCGCAGTCAGGAAGTAGCCGCAGTGAGCGCAAGGCGCAGCCGCCGTCACCAACACAAGTCACGTTTGTTTATTTTGATGCATCTCGTCTGATCCAGATCGTTGGTTTGGAAAACGGCGTCGGTCTGCTGCCGAAGCCCCAGTGTCTTGGTCGTGACGGTGTGACGGTTCAGGATCATGGCCGACGGTCCGGAGGCTCAGGCGGATGTTGACGACCCGCCCAGTATCAGTTTCCCTCCGCTCATCACTGTGTCTGATCTGCCCGGTGCCACTGCTGCAGGTAACCACGGCTGAGTGAAGTGTGAGCAGCCATGAGTCATCAGTCCTCACAGGGGACCGTGGTGTGTCTCAGAGGACAGCACGCGCAGGTGTGGTGACTCCTGTTTATAAGGTGTGGCCTGAACATCCAGCGCAGCCCTCCCTGCACTTCATCTGTGCTTTTCTAGAGTCATGATCGATTGATTTCAGCAGGACGCAGACTAAGATCTGCGTGCATCTGATTTTCACAGGGTGGACACAATAATAGGAACACCTGCAGAGTATTAACACTATACCCCCACAGTAACTACATGAGAAGCTGCTCGGTAACTCTTGTCTATTTCTGGTCCCAGTAGGAGCCAGCAGTCCGTGAGCCGGGGCCAGGAGCTCTGCATGGAACATGAGGAATGAATTCACCACAGAATTAGTGTTTTATTCCCACAATCAGCAGGGAGGCTAACGCAGTTATATAACAATATGATGCACAGTGAGAAGAGTGCTCACATCCGGCCCTAATGTGACTTTGTTTACGCAGGTTAGAACTTAAAAACACTGGGGGATCTGTGCTGAGGCGGCTGAAATATCAGAGAAACTTTCTACACCAGTATCTTTTCACACAGCTGTGACTAACCGTAAGGATTTTCTTTACCAGGCCGTAACCTGAAGGAATGGCTCCAGGAGCAGTTCTGCGACAAACCTCTGGAGCAGGACGACATGCGGCTCCACAACGCAGCCTATGTCGGAGATCTGGACACGCTGAGGAACCTGCTGCAGGAGGACGAGTTCAGACGGTGTGTGCTGTGGTGGGATGGGACTCTGGGTGGATGGAGAGGGGAAGGCCTCACTGTGACTGCAGAACTGGCAGCTCGTTGTGTCCTTCAGCGTTCCTGTGTGGCACTAAGTGGTCTGTGGTTTCTCTGCTGTGTGGCTTTGTTCAGTAGGTTTGCTGAGTGACAGCTTGAGAGACACACATGCTGTATAGAGTGTGTCCTTACACTCATCCCCACCACAAAGCAGTCTTAATATACAGGCTTAATGCAGGCCACATGTCGGGAGCTTTTGTCTTCACCACCTTACTCCATCTGTGGGTTCTTTGCTGCTTTTAGTCGGAACCACAGCAGAAATCAAACACAACGCTTCAGTAGAGTCGGTGGCATCCCGTCCTCGTAGAGTACTGGAACAGATCCTGGATCAGCCCAGTGCGACACACAGAGCCACCTTACCGTGGTCAGCACACACTGAACCCCAGCCCCTCAGTGGTTGTAGCAGCAATCATACTCGCTCCCAATCTCCACACCCAGCCAACCCGTTATTACTGGCTTACAGCAGTTCATCTCTCCTCCACATGGTTTACAACACGCTGTTATTTCAGTAACACAGCTTTACCTCATTGGGTTTGTCCTGCCCTGCCTGTCCCAGCTTGGCTGTCACAGTAGTGCTGAAGGCAGTTTATTTTAGCAGCTCGTTTTTTAAATATTTGATTTGGTGCTGACCACAGAGCAGTGATATTTTGGTCCTGTTTTTGTGTGTGTTTTGTGCTTTTATTCTCATAAAGCATGCATAAATCTAATAACCCGTCCCTTCTGTCCCTTGGTGCCAGGCGTATCAACGAGAAGTCTGTGTGGTGCTGTGGCTGCCTGCCCTGCACCCCTCTGCGGATCGCAGCCACGGCGGGACACGCCGCCTGCGTGGCCTATCTGATCGCCCAGGGAGCCGAGGTGGACCTGGTCGACGTCAAAGGCCAGACGGCCCTCTACGTGGCCGTGGTCAACGGTCACCTGGACTGCGTGCGGATCCTCCTCGAGGCCGGAGCTGATCCCAACGGAAGCCGACACCACCGCAGCACCCCGCTGTACCACGCCGCGCGGGTGGGGAGGCTGGACATACTGCAGGAGCTCATCAGGTGAGGTCGCACTGAGCGTGGGATTTTCTCACTTCAGTATCCAGGTGAATGTCCTGTCAGAGCTCACTGAGAAGGACCAGTCCTTCAGCCTTCACTTATTAATGTTTGGTCGATGCAGTAGATTGTGTGAGGGCCAGCGTTTTGATCTGTCGCTCGCTGTGTGATGCAATGTTTTCCACTGCTCCAGGCAGAAGTTAGGTCATTTCCTGCCTCTTTCATCTTTCCTGGAATGCACAATCACAAATCTTTTCAGTCACAGTCTCATTAGTCAGCAGCAGCAGCAGCCCACATTGGACAGTAATCCCACTGACAGATGAATATTTGACAAGAAGAAATAGTCTGAATAGACCGAGGAGACAAACATCGTCCATTTTAATTGCTTTTTTTAAGTCCATGTACATTGTTTGTATAGTACGTTGGCTCAAATTTAAACTTGCAGTACAGGCTGTCCTCTCAAATCTTCTTATTTCACGATCATGTTCTGTGCAGTTGTTTTCTTCAGGGGCCTTTAAGGTTTTACAGAAGCTGTAAAACTGTATCCGTGGCTCTCCCTCCGTCCAGGTTCAATGCTGATGTGGACATGGACCACCAGCTGGGTCCCCGGCTCCTCTTAAGCGCCCGCACCCTCAACACTTTGGTGGTGTGTCCTCTCTACATCAGCGCTGCCTACCACCACCTCCACTGTTTCCAGCTGCTGCTCCAGGCCGGCGCGCAGCCCGACTTCAACTACACCGGGCCTGTCTGCCACGAGGCCCTGACCCGCGGCCTGGCCTCCTGCCTGCTGGACGCCGTGCTGCGTCACGGATGCGAGGTGGCCTTCATCCACCTGCTGCTGGACCACGGGGCCAACCCGGCCCTCGTGCCCTGGGATGAGTCAGAGCTGGAGGCTCCCAACCGGAGGAAGGTGGATCCTGAGGCGCTCAGGGTCTTCCTGGAGGCGAGGAGTGAGTAAAACGTCTGAGCATGCAGACATCAGTGAGGACAGATACAGTATGTTCCTAACCAGGAGCTGTTCTAGGAAGGGTTTTATACAGAGGTCATTCAACTAGAATGAAGTCAATTAAATGAAGTTCATTTTTGGAGCACAGGGGCCCTGCAGCCATGTGCTTCAAATGTTCTGTCCTTTGACCTCCCTACATCCATGGGCCATTTGTTAACTTCTGGGATGACCTAGAGTCTCGCTCTGCCACTGCACAGAGAAAAAACCTCTCTGAGCGACGCCCGACTTAACCTACACACCTAGGAGCTCTCTAATTCAGAGCATCTGGCGTGTACAAAGGCCCATGTGTGAATAATGAATTAATGATGGCTGCTTCAGTTTCAGGGTCCTGGGCTGCATCCAGACTCATTCCCTGTTTACTATATTGTGCACAGTTTTTACCGTCAGCCATTTTATTTAGTGTCTGAATTCTGCACGTAAAGAAATGGAATGAGTGTCTATCACACTACTTTCCACTGACAATCCCACAATGCAGTGTGTTTTTACAGATGTGAAACATGCTGTTCAGTGATGATACATGAGTGCTTGCTGTGAATGATACAAAAGGCACAGAAATATTCGCCAGTTTATCTCCATTTGGCTCGAGGATTTCATAACGTAACTCATAGTTCTCCTGTTGCAGCAGCTAAGGAGATCCTTCCTTTCCTCTCTCTCAGGGTGTCCTCGCAGGCTGACACACTTGTGTCGCATCAGGATCCGCAGGGCGATGGGCAAAAGTCGTCTAAACCACATACCCTCGTTACCTCTACCAGAACCCATCAAGAACTTCCTGCTCCACAAAAACTGACAACCATCCACCCTCTCATCTTCTACAGAGCTCACCCAGCCCGGTCCAAAAAAACCTCAATCAATCTCAAAGACAAGCCACATGATAGAGCATTTTCTGAACCCAGTTTGCTAATTGCTTATTATTTTGTAATAATGAGCAGTAATTAATATTATTTTTCAGACATTTTAAAGTTGTGTAATCTTCCTGTTACCGTAACACTTTATCGAAATGCTTCTTAACTTATCAGAGAAGCCTTAATGTCTCCTGACCTGTGGAAACTGTGTGTATCCTAAATGTTTGCCTTGTGACTCCCCAGATCACCAGGATACGTCCTGGTCCTACTGCAAATAATGTGTTTCAGCTTAACGATCACAGTGAGAATGTCGTTTGGTTTGCTGTTATTAAAACATCCCATGTAATAAATATTCCAGCCAGAGTCAGAGGAACCTTTTCCAGATCCAGCTCCTTGGATTCCTCATTTATCTGTTTGGTTTGAAGCCTTTTACCAACTCTCAACCAGAGTGGAAGGCGAACTGCGCAGCCCAGCATCCTTCTGTTCTAACTCTGCTTCTGTTGATGCATTCCCTTCATAGATCAGGCTGGCGATGTAAGGGCGGGACTGTGCTCTGTGTTTACACTGAATGCTGGGCGGTGATAGACGTAGATCTTTTTCAGCCGTATGCCTTAACATTGAGTTTTTGAAAAATGGCTTTAAGATTGATCAAAGCAGAACCACTAACGATAAACCAGAATAATAAAGTGTGAATTTATTTATTTATTTAAGAAGAAAAAACATTTAGAAAACCATAAATGGGCAGTTAAAGGTCCTGGATCCTGACTGACTGGAATTGTTAATGTTACCATCAAAATCATTGAAGGGGACTTTGTAGAAAACATACACTGTTAAAGCACATTTAAGGAAACTTTCTCTGTAACACTGACAATCTGTTAAAAAGTGGATGAGATTTATTTATGATGAATAGAACAGGTTTGTATTTATTAGCCAGAAAGCTGCCCTCTCTGTGACTCTACTGCACCTTTTGTCTGTTGTGCAAATCTATTGCACAGCTATTCTCATATTTTTACTGTTTGAAATGTCCATGCATTTTTGCTTTGTATATCTCATCCTTATTTGCATACAGTAAATGTGCAATAATTCTCTATTCTCTCCTGTATGTTTTTCAATCGTCCAAAACTCCACAGAAGGGCTTCCACACCAGCAGAAAGCAGAGAGATTCTTCAAAAGTAAGGTCACTTTCCGTGCTTCCTGTTCTGTTAGCCATCTCCTGGAGCGAACACGAGCGCATTATTCCTCCTCCTTTCCTCACAACCCTTTCCAAGATCTGCTACAGTCCAAAATATCCCAGGCGATGTCATGGACAGAATCTCTGGAGTTTAGTTTTGGTTAAATCCAGTGGGACAAAAATTCCCCCTCTGTCGATATCAGGGCAACATAACCTGCAGATGGTGCGAGCTTTCGATCCAGCAAAGCCTCAGCTCACTATTGGTTAATCAGCTCTTGTGGGGGAGGAAATCCCCTCATATACAGTGCATTATGTATCCTTTTACAGGTTCATACCCGGGGATAGTTAAGTGATTAATGCTCCCTGCCACTGGATCCACACACAAGCTGCCAATTGGCCAGAGGGTTGAATCCCACCGGAGCTTTCATTCCTGCTTCCAAAAATGTGTTTCTTCTCTCTGAGTGTCTAAATAAAACAGGCGCCCCTTTTTAAAAATAACTCCCGTTTTCAAGCTCAGGAAATCAAGGTGCCTTCAATCTACAAGAACCCTCAGCAGAGAAGACTCTCATTATGACAGCTTGTCATTTATTAGTAACATGGCATCATAAAGAAACAGTAAAGAAATAACTAAAGCTGATTCATATGGCACTGTTGTTGAGACATCACAGTGCTTCACTTCAAAAGTCTCCAGTTTTAAACAAGACCTGATCAGACCTGATCAGAGTCACATCAGACCTTTTAGAGGACCCACACAAAGACTTTGCTGTAGCACTTGCAAACGATCCAAGGATGTCTTACTAGACATGTCAGAGGGGAGTTACAGTAGTCGAATGGAATGAAATAAAAGCGTGAATAATCATTTCCATAGAACAGAATCATTCAACTGGAGAAAAAAACAGAAAGGAAACTCTCAGCATGTTAGTCAGGAGTTCCCAGCCAAAGTGACATCTGCATTTCTAAGTGTGAATTTAACAAATTTACACGTATTATGTGTGTTTCTAGCCCCAGTGGAAGCACTGCTCTGAGGCAGTGTCCGTCTGTTCGTAGGCCAGTTCGTCAACTACAGGATGAACTGCCATGAAATTTGAATCTGCTGATTGGTTTATAGAGACATGTCTCAGCAGTGATTGGATAGATTGACATGTAATCTGATAGAGATACAGGAAGAGCTCAAAGTTATGGTTTAATCCAGTTTGTATAAGAGGCTTTTCAATCAACTAAACTGATCACTAAATCGACTGATAAAAAATATCTATAAAATATCTATTTTCTCTCTATTGCTGCTGCGCTTGCTGTTGTCTGATTTTATCATCCCAGAGCTTGTGATATCCTCCAGAGGAAGTAATAAAAGTAAATACAATGGTGATGAAGCTCTGGATGGGGACATTTGTTATTGTTGTGAAGTTGATAAATGAGCCAAGATGTCATGATGGTTGAGAAAACCACATTTTGGTGAAAACCCAACTGGCCCCGTGGAAAATGCAGAGCCTGGGAACCCCGAGTAGAAGCAGCAGGGAGCACAGCAGCCGGGGGAGATGGAGGTTCTTAATCCAAAAGGTTCTGGCAAAGACCTGAGAAGATAGACTCAGATGCTTTCTTTAAAAAGCCTTGGGCGGAATCAGAGATTTTCTGCAACATGTGTAAGAAATTATTTTTAGAGAGGAAAGGCTTCTGAAACAGTTTAGGCCGTCATGGGACAGTTGAACTCTTCACTGAGACATAGATATTAAATACATTTTTTAAAAATCTG
>NW_026115681.1:0-20271 GCF_001640805.2 Lates calcarifer | reverse complement strand
AATGACCTGGGGAAAAAGAAAAATAAAAGCCTCAGAGCAGAGTGTTTTAAATTGAGGAGCACACTCTTCCTCACATCTTCTTTCACCGCAGGGTTGTCCCACCGGCTTGGCTTTAAGTATAAAAACATCACAAAATTTCTGTAATTTAACTGATGAAAAAACTATTGTGGAGTATTTAAATTTATTCTGGGAAATTAGAAGAGCGGGCGGCCATAGAATTCCTGCTTTTTTAAGATATAAAACAATGAAGAGGGATAGAAACAAAGGGAGAACAGGAGAGAAAAAAGGGCTGAAAAGTAGTAGATCATTTTGAAAAGCTAAATTAGAGGTGTACAAGCTGTTTTCTATACATTTCACAAATGGAGGAAAAACAAAAATAATATAAGTTTAAAAAAACAATTAATGAAAATATCTGTTACAAAATTTATTGGTGCTGAGAGGTTTTTAGCCTCTCAGACATGAGTTCTAAAATAGTCATCCGTCACAATAATTAAAGCTTTTTAAATTCCAACATATCTTACGCAACACTAAAGTCTTCGAATCACAATATAATTTCTCATAATCCATGCTATTAATTCTTAGCAAGTAACAAAGTATGATCCAACTCTAAATGCGGAGGTAGTAAGATCAGTTGAACTTATGCACCGTGTCCTGACCCAGATCTCAGTCCTGGCACTAATGATGCCCTATAGGCATTATGCCAGGCTCTCATTAGGAACCAGGCCTCAAACCCCCAACTCCTCTCTCCCTTCGCCACCCGCCTCTACGTAACCCTCAGCCTGACCACACACTTGCCTGTAGCTGACCTCCAAGGGTCTCCGACCCCTAAATTCGGGCCTGAGAGTGTGTTGTTAGGGCCCACCCTGCACAGGTGCAGTGTGAGTCCCCTGTGACAACCCTCGTTTGCCCCCCAGCCCAGGGCCCTGCTAGCGCTTTGTACTGCACTGGAACTAATGAGTGGTGGCAGGTACAGTGAGAACAGATCAGCGTGGGCCTCCCTGCAGTTACGTTAGTGGCAACCCTCAGCTCAGACAACAAATGTGCTCTCATAATACACATATGTGCATAATGATATATACCACCCTTCAGTGCACACACAACTTTATCTCGGATATTCAGATTTCGCACAGGGCCTCATTTCTACAAGCTGTCTTCTTTTTTTAGAGTTGCAAAGAACAAATACTGAAGTTAAGAATTTGTGACGCACGTAGGCAAAAGATAAAATAGCTTATCTTTCTTTTTTTTATCTGTTGGTGCTCTGGAATTTTATTCATACCAGTGTCTGGTTTGTTTTGCAGATTCGGCTTCACTCTAATCAAGACAATGCTCCTCCTCATCCCCATTCACCTGCAAAACTGAGGAAAAAACCTGCATCAAATGAAATGTACCTTGGCACAAAAGATAGAAAATCTATAAATCTGTCTTGAATCATCATAATTTGAATACAACTACAAATTCTTAATAAATATCAAGACTCAATCATGTCCAAGGACGACGCTTGCAAAGTGACATCTGCCAGCAAACACAAGGAGCGCAAGCCCAAGAAGCCTCACTATATTCCCCGGCCATGGGGTAAACCCTACAACTACAAATGCTTCCAGTGTCCCTTCACTTGCATGGAGAAATCTCACCTGTATAACCATATGAAATATAGCCTGTGTAAGAACTCCCTTTCTCTGCTCATAGAGTCAGACTGGCCCTATAAAAAGGGCAACATCCTGCACCCAGATCAGCTACGACCCTTTCAGCAGGTGCATGGTCTCCACGCTCCTGGGAAGGATGAACTAGAGCAGGTAACACGGACTGAGGAGGAGACCGAGGCAGCGCAGGAACATGGAGGAGGAAGGGGAGGACAGGGAGCCAGGGACCAGAAGAGGAAGGAGGGAGGACGAGGTGAGGGAGCAGAGATTGTTGGGCTGACAAAGGAGAGCTCCAGCAACAGCAGCAGCAGAGGAGAGGCTGCAGAGTGCGCTGCCAAGAAAACCAAACAGCCAGAGTCAGAGCTCCTGATGGCTGACATGCTCTCCCTGGAAGACCAGCTTTTACGAGCACGTTCAGTAGAAGTAGAGGCCCAGCTGAAACATTATAAGCTATCCAAGACATGCCTAACAGCTCCCGGGTTGCTGTCAGAGCAGTGGCGGCTGCTAGCATCCAGCCACACCAAGGCCAAATCAGAAGGAACTCAACCCAGGGTGAGCAGCTCAATTCCCTGTTACCCTCCTCCGCCAAACCTGGTGGACTACCAGGATCCCACTGGACTCAATCTGTCAGTACTCGGGGTAGGCTATCCCATCAGCCCCAGCCTTCTTCTCTACATGAACTCGGCCATTCCCGCTGCTGCCACGGGTGTCACAGCCCAGACCCATGCCCAGCTCGCCCAGCTTCCCTTCCTGGCTTCGGCTGCTCAGTTAATGCACCCAGCCTCTGGCACACACACAGACAGAGCCCTCATCCCCCCTCGCTTCTACTACCCATTTTTGTGCGAGCACACGTTTGGACCGACCTCCAGTCAGAGCGACACCAGCAAGTCACTCAAGACGTCCACAAACAGTCTAGAAGTGAATCCCCTGTCCAGCTTCCAGCCCAAAGTCAATCTGTGGAAAGTGCCAGCATTGCGGCCAGGGACCGCTGCTGTCTCTCTGCTGACTGGGGTGTCACCTCAGAGAGACTCCCCTGATCAGGGCTACAGGCTCGGGGATAAACTGCAGGCTATACCCAAGGATGCCAAAGCAACCTGGGGTCTAAAGAGGACAGGGGCACCACTGGGGAACCATGAGGTACCTATGGAGAAGAAGCCGGCCATGGGCTTCACTTTGGACCTCCTGAAGAATATTCAGACTGCATCGTCTCTTAACGTGGCAGCAGACAAACTTCTCTTCCAGAACAGGTTAAGATTTTCTTTTTGTTTTACTTCTCCAATTTAATTTTAAATGTTTAATACTCATTGTGACTGGTAGTTTCCCCTTTGAAAATGTTGAAATTTTCTATCCACAGTTTACAGGATGCTCAGCTTCAGACCCGGCCCACTGAACTGTGGTACAATGATACGCTCACCAGCCCCAACAGTGAAACATCCTCTCTTTCAACCTGTGGGGGGACCCAACAACCAAGACCCGACTGCTGCCCAGACAGTGGGAGAGGGAGCGTCAGAGTCAGTGGCTGCTCTCCTGAGTGACCTCTCCAAGGCCTTGCAGGAGTACCAAGAAGCTGAGCGCAAAATCTCCCACCTGGAGAAGGAGGACATTCCCGCCCAGCGGCACCTCTGGGAGCACCTGAGCAAAATCCGCAGTGAGCTCTCCCACATCCATCAGGCGCTGGAGCGGACAGCCCGCCAAAGCGATGGGCCTCTAGACCTGTCAGTAAAGAGAGACTCGACGGATTTAGCAGGTGACCAGGGCATGAGAGAGGATGGCAGTCTCAAGGGCAACAGCACGGAGACAGAGGAGGAGGATGAGGAGCTGCAGGAGAGAAGGGAGGAAGAGGAGGATGAGAGTGAGAGGAAGGCGATGAAGGCTTCGTTGGAGAGTCGCAAGCAGTCGTTGGACATATTGATCAAGATGAGTCAGGCGTCAGTGGTAAACACAGAGGTTCTCTCTCCTGGTGGACTCGGCATCAGGCCCACGCCGACTGAGGCCTTATGGCCGAGCAGAACCACTAAGTGTGAGGCAGACTCGAGTGTCCTGCTCTGCCCCGACGGCCGATCCGTGGTGTTCACTGACATCCCTGCCTCTGCCAAAACCTCAAAGAGACCCCCGTCCATACAGCGGCTAGAAGCTCAGTGTCCTCCAAGTCCTTTGACAGCTACTGATAAACTGAACTTCTGTTCTTCTGACTGTAATATAACTGATTCTATATTGTCCTCAAATGCAGTTGTCTTTATTGTTACTGGCATGCCTTTGATTTTCACTGGCTGGAAGAGGACTTTCATGCTTATTCTCAGTTTACCTTCACTAAAACCTCAAACATTTTGCACCTTAAAAGAAAAATGAATGAGTGGATGAATTTGAAAGATGAGGATTTCTAATGCACTAAGAATTGATTGAGACTAAGATTGTTACAATAATACAATGAAATGAAAATAATTTAAAAATGTAACATCAGGGCTTAGTAATTTCCATCAGGATAATTTGAATAATTAAGTCCATTAAAATCATGCTGAGAGACAATCCTTTGGTTGGATTTGTAAATATTGTAATTACAATAAATGTAAGTAAAATGTTTTAAGGAGTAAATGGTTTTATATGGATGATGTCATGTTGGGCTGCATCATTTCACTTGATGAAAATACAATGTATTATACACACTGTATTTCTTTGAATAAACAGAGTAAAAACAATATGTTTCATCATTTTTATGAAAGTGAAACAATAAAGGGGAAATGGTAACAAAAAAGACAAGAACTCATGAAATAATAATTTTAATAGACTTGGATTAAATTGTATAAAGGAAGAAACATCCTGTAATATTGTTTGAACATAAATTCATCACTTTCCCATTCAGTCCATTTTGGAGAGACTAAGCTAAATGCTATCATCTCTATCATTATCATTTAGAGTCTAAATAAGCGACAAACTGATCCATAGTGGCAGCACCACGTGACTCTCCACTATCTGCCCTGACATAGTTGGGTGGTGGTGCTAAAGGTGAAGTAGCTCCTTGAGCTAAATCACCATCAGTAGGGTTACCTGTGCCTCTGCTCCTGAATCCATGAGCCCCCCTGCAAAGGTCAGGCACCCGGGGGCAAAGCTCCACATCAACTAAATGGAGGACTACCTGTCTGCCCCCAGGATGGGCACCCAGTGCTGGGCTCACACTCAAGACACAGTGACAAAGGTCATCTGCCAGGACGTTCAGTTTGAAGAGGTCAAAAGGCCTTTGTTATCCTTTTAACGCTATATTTTCTATTTTATATTTGATATTTGTTTGAATATCTTAATTATTACAAAAAACCCATAATGCAATTTTACTATGACCCGTAAAATTCACACTTGTTTCACACACACACACACACACACACACACATATAAATCTAATTTTTTTCCTCTTCTTTTTTTTCTCTTGATGTTGACCCCCTTTGAAAAATCCATATTCCAGCAGTATTTTAATGTTTATAAGTTTGCAAAATACCCCTGTCTAGTTTAAAGTTTTTCCCTACATCTGGATATTATTGCTTTGTTCTGTAGTGTCAGTATATCCAAGACCTGCTGATAGCTCCCTCATGTGGACAAAAGATTTAAAGCCATATGACAATAACAATTGAGCCTCTCTGTTGTTTTGTGATTTTTTTTTTTTTCTGAGATGATGTGTATTATAAAGTGTTGTTGTGTTTTGACCTTCAGGGCCACCATACATTACCACTACAGATAACTGGCCTGTACAACAATGTCCTTAAATAGTGTGAATACAGTGAGCTGTAGACAACATCCTTCCTCAAAACAAGACTGATTTATTTAGACAGAGAACTGCAGCCCTTTGAAATAGGAAGTGCAGATTAAAGCAGCATAAGGGGACCATAAAAGGGTGAGTTTAACGTTTGGCTTTAATTGTTAGGGTTAAAACATGTTTAATAGTGCTGTCAAAAATACTCCAATTACTCAAAAAAGTAAAAACAGAAAATAAGTCTTTTAAAATTAATTCTGCAAAAGTTGTGACATTATTTTTTCCCCATGCAGTCAGGAACAGCAGAGAACTGAAACATATTTATTGAATAAAAATATTATTATTATTAAAAATAAATAAAAATCATTACAAAAAAGGGTAGATTTCTTATTTGACTAACTATTCACTGTACACCTGGCTTCTCATATGCTGTGACTGATACAATGTTTATTTCTGTAGAATTATTTAAAATCACATTGTTGTTTTATCCAAAAAAGCTTGAAAATGAAATTTAATGGATTTTTTCTTTTCAATAACAACTCAACAAACAATTCAAGAACTTGCATTTATGAGGAAAAAAAGGACTACAATTGATTACTTCCCCCTTTGGCCATATCTGCTTGTATCTACACGTTGCTACTTTGTTGTACAGAGGAGAAAACTTTATACATTAAAGCAGCTATAATCAATATTTGTATAATAAAAATGTATCAAATAACAACGTGAAAGCAATGTGACAGTGTGAAAGGGGTCACTTGTAATGATGAACCTAAGGAGAATTATCACTGGCCTCTGCAGTTCCTCTTGGTTTTCAAGATTCAAGAAACTTTATTTATCCCGAGGGAAACTGCTGTGCACCAGTTGCAATACAGAGGTGGAAAAGCAATACAGTGTGAAGAGAGAGTAAGAATAAAGCTATTATAAGGAATATATAGGAATAAAGCTAATAAAATAAAGGCTAACATAAAATAAATAAACAAGTAGCTAAATTCAACAAATGCCACAAAGATTACAGTAACGTAGGTATATACAATATACAACAATACAAACTGTCAATCAGTAATTACAAGTTTAAGTGCTTTACCTCTTCAAGTTCAGTGCAGCTGCCTTGTGAGATTTCTTTTTAACTTCCCCATTGCCTTTTCTATCTTAATATATTTATTTATTATTTCTTTGTTCTGATCTCTGCAGTCTGTTGTTCCAAAGTTGCAGTCAAGAAAGGATGGTGCAAACCATCCTGTTCCTGCTTCTGCTCAACACCTCAGCTTGCTGGGGTTATGGCTTTAGAGGTTGTGCTCAGAACTATCCTGAAACCAGCATGATGTGGTGCTTCAACCGGGACATTGCCAACCTGTCCGACGTCATTAGGATGATCCCTGATAACATAACAACAATAAACCTATCAAAGAACAAGATCAATGTCATCCCACCTGGATCCTTCAGCCAGGTGCTTGGACTGAAAAACCTGGACTTGAGTCAGAACCAACTGGTCTCTCTGAAAGGAGGAGAATTCAGAGGCCTGGATGTCCTGAATTGCCTCAACCTTACCAGCAATAACATCTCCAGCATTCATTCCAATGCTTTTGAGGGACTCATCAGGCTACAAATACTTCTTCTGCCCTACAACAAACTTGCAACGATCTCACCAGGTATCTTTAACTACCTCCCAATGATTAAAAAAGTTGATCTGTCTCTCAACATGCTCAAGTCTTTCAGCTGTGAAGATTCTGGTTGCTCATCCACTCTTATGCATCTCGATCTTTTTGCAAACAATATTCAGAGGGTAAATGTGAGTTGTTTCCCTGCCCTTGAATACATCAGGCTGTCCAACAATTCAAAGCTAGAGCTACAGACAGATGTTTTTGCCTCCAACCCCAGACTGAAGAGTCTACTTCTTCAGAGAGTAAAAGCAGAAGTGCTGGTGAGACTCTCTGCAGAGACAAAGAGGAATCTCTATTGGGTGGCATTTTCTCTGTTTGTGGAGAAATCTCCCCTGACTGTCTGTGATGTGCTAAAAGGAATGGATCATCTTACAGGAGTAGAGGTATGTGCACTCCTTGTAATGTACATTCTGTTTGGCTTTTAAAATCAGTGGGTTTTTTATATGTTTTAAAGGAATGTGATGTCAATTTAACTTTATACAGATTGACCTGAAACGATCCACGTTACCCACACATAACTCCAGCCTACTGGACTGTGGTGCTCCACCAGTGGTCATTATCATGGATGCCAATTTTGGAAATGTTGCCAATTTGTCTCTGGGTAAAGGGAATACAAGCAGACTTTATCTCATTAACTGTGGGTTGCAGCAGATATCTCACATTACATTTGATGGTTACCAAGGACTGAAAACACTGCAGCTGAATCAAAATAAGATCATCATCCAGCAGGACACATTCAAACACTTGACCAATCTCACCTTTTTGAGTTTTGACAGGAGCAAAATGCGAGACATCGACCCAAAGTGGTTTGTCCCTCTGAAGAAGCTGACTCGTCTCTCTCTTATGAAAAATGACCTCACAGAGTTGACACCAAATGTATTCAGTGCCCTCACCAAACTCGAGCAGCTCTACTTGCAGTTCAACCTGCTAAAATACATCACGAGGAAGCCTTTCAGTAAGCTGCAGAAACTAATAAAACTCAATTTGAGTTTGAACATCATTGATTTCATTGAAGAAGGCTCCTTCCAAGACCTGACAAATCTCAGGTATTCATGATTCTCCGCTAGTGTATTCATCTTTCCTCTCTGTCTATTTATTTATTTTAATTTATTTATCCTTTAATCCATTAGATACCTGGACTTGAGTGGGAACCGCATCAAGAGGCTGACACCACGTATTCTGCTTGGGCTTAGAAATTTGAGGACATTTGTTTTATACAACAACCGCCTCCATTTTAGATCTTACGAATCTCCTTTCACCCAGCTTAGTTCTCTGCAGGTAAATGCCTTTCTTTTAGGCTGTTATATGCTCTTCCTGATCAGTAGAAGAAGAGTAATGTACCGTGTAAATAATCTTTCTATCTCTCTGTTTTTGTATGTATCTTGGAGTATCTGGAGTTGAACTACCAGGGGCCTGGAGGTCGTGGCATTGGGGATATTGGGCCACATTTCTTCGAAGGTCCACAACAACTTATCTCAGTTTCTATTGGGAACAGCATCAGGATCAACTTCCATCCTGACGCCTTTGTTCCTCTACAGAATTTGACGCGCCTGTACATAGCAGGAGTGCTAATGAAAACAACCAACCTGACTGCAGTGTTCTCCCCTCTGAAAAGGCTGCAGAAGCTGACTCTTTACAGGGCAGACCTAGATGCCCTGCCTACTAACCTGCTGCCTCCAGATAATACACTGGAAATTCTCAAAGTCCAGTCAAACCACCTCCACACTGTGGATAAAACAATGCTAGATGGTCTGCCAAGGTGGGGGAGCTACTGGAATATCATTCAGGCAGCTCTTAAAGGACTGTTCAAATATCTGTGAAATAAGCTATTTTGCTTTCTTGCTGAGTGTCGGATGAGACCATGTCTGTAAACCAAATCTGAAGCTACAATCAGCAGCTGTTATTCAATGGGAATAGGTTAAAAAAACAATCTACTAGCACCTCTACAACTCATTCTTAAAAAAAAACTGTAAAAATGACACCCAGTGGTTTTACAGGGGTTTTTTGCTAGACTATTTCTAGCCCCGGCACATTTCCTGTCTTCTCTACTTGCAAACAAGATAAGCCTACCAAGATGTAACTCTGTCTGGTGAGAAATAATTCAGTACATAACCCACACAAAACTACAACATTGTATACCTTAGGTTTTGTACAGATGAAAAAAACAGGGCATAAAATGAATGTGGTACTGGTAGGCTTTTTTTTTTTTTTTTATCTTTGAACAAAGCTAGGCTAGCTGTTTCTCTGTTTCCAATCTTTATACTAAGTTAGCAGGTTACTGGAAGTAGTTTAATATTTACTTTACAGACATACAGTGGTATCAATCTTCTCATCTAACTCTCAGCAAGAAAATGAAGAAGGGTGTTTCCTATGATAGGTTTGCTGATTTTGACTTTCGTTTTAAGAGATATGACCCATAATTGCACTTTCTTATTGAGCCTAAACATACAGTAGTCCACTTAGATGTACATTTTATGTTCATCTGTCAAAAAGACGATCTCAAACTGTGTTTTCTAGCAGGTGTTATGAATTTGATATATTTTTAACACATCAGAGCCAACACATATTCAACATAGCCTTAAATGTAATTTCCTTTTGTATACTGAAAAAATGTTATGAATATGACCCTACTTCCCTGTGCTGTTTTAACATAGTCTGCTGCTTCAGGGTTTCAGTAACTGATCTACCATCCCAACTACTGGCCACAAAAACATACATATTTTATACTGCATTTATTATACACCCACACTAGAACTTCTGTTTTCATAAAGTGATAGGGGAGCAGTCAACATTGGTATCACAAAACTAGAAGGACAATCCCTGTAAAAAAAAAAAGAAAAAGAAAAAAGATAAACTATGTGCTCATGAATGAGCTACAAATTAGAATTTTGCTACCACTTCTGCGTCCACTTTATCTGGACACAGTATATTTTGTATAAATTTGAATCTAACCAAACTGTCAACACTGGTGTGTGTTTGTGTGTTTCCAGATTGCGATCTTTGGAGATTACAGACAACCCGCTCACCTGTACCTGTGATAATGCTTGGTTCAAGAACTGGGCTATCCATAACACTGATACACAGGTACAGAAGCTGCAGACACAGTGACACGTATTAATATGTGTTATAAACCAAATAAAAAGTACATTAATAAAATTATATAATTAATTTCTTTAACAACTCAAATATTACAATATTATTGTTTTTTTCTGTTACATTCACTCCAGGTGTCCTACCTGTATGACCTCCAGTGTGACAACGACAGGAGATCTCCCTACCTGTGGCAGTTTGATGATAAGGCCTGCTCCTATGAAGTGGCTTCCTTCACTCTCTTCATCATCTGCTCTGTGATGAATGTGTTGTTTGTATGTTTGTGTCTGGCCTGGCACACACAGGGCCCTACCATGCGCTACCTGCTGCTCATCCTCAAGGCTAAGCTACGTGGACGTAGGGGAGCAGCAGGGCCCAAATTTCAGTATGATGCCTTCATCTCCTACAGCTCTAAGGACGAGGCCTGGGTGATGAGACAGTTGGTGCCCAATCTAGAGCGGCCTGCCACTGACGCACGGGGGCTGAGACTGTGCCTCCACCACAGAGACTTCCGCCCCGGTGCTGCTGTTCTGGAAAACATCGAGGCCGCCATCTACAGCTCTCGCCACACCATCTGCGTGGTGACACGTCACTTCCTGTGCAGTGAGTGGTGTGCCATGGAGTTTCAGCTGGCCAGTCTGAGGCTCCTCTGTGATGGCAGTGATGTCCTACTGCTGGTGTTCCTGGAGGAGATACCTGAACACTGTCTATCTCCCTACACACGCCTGCGCAAGATTGTCCGGAAGAAGACCTACATGCTGTGGCCTGAGGAGCCACAAGAGCAGGATGCTTTCTGGGTCAGGCTGATAGATGTTTTGAAAGACAGTAAGGAGGAAGAGAAGGAAGCAAGAGGAGGAGAGGATGAGCTGCTTCGACTGATTGGTTAGACCAAATGCTAACTATTTTAACTCACAAGCAAAGTATGCATTTTATCAGTGACCTTTAAATTTTCAGGCTGTTCATTAGAATGACTTGTGAATGTGTGACTGTTACACATTTTAACAAAAAAGCTGGGTTAATGGTTCCTACATATTATGTTGTTTCAGCTTTGTCTAAACACTTACCACCGCTGCTGCTAAATATAAAGTCAAAGTCACAGTACTTTTTCTGAGTGGTTCTCCATGGTCTGTGAGGTGTAGTGTGCATTATCTTTCTGTGGCTTGTAAAGTGTAGCGTGTGCTATTTCTTCATACCGAAAAAGTTTACATCCAGTCAAATCTGTACAACAGCTTAGTTAAGATATGGTTTATAGAAAACATTTTATATTGATTGATATTCCCAAATTCAAGCGATTTACTTTTGTGACCTTATTCATATTCCTATTCTGCCTATTTGCTCACTTCATTTTATTTCACTGCATTGTTGGAAAAATACATAGTTGCAAAATCTACTGTAAACTAACTAATCTACTGTAAACTATTAATGGGTTTACAGGCTATAATTGTCAACAAGCATGGGGACAAAAGTTTGTCTCCATCTACTGGTAAACTCTGTTGCCTACACCAGATAACCACTAGACCAGATAGTTTCTCTACTATTGGTTGTAGTGATAACTTCCTGTATACTAACATTTACATGACAAAAAGCTCACAATGCTTGAGAAAGTTTTGTTTCTGAGGAACCCATGTGGTGTTTGTTGTGGACAAAGAACTCCTCAAATCCCCAACTTAAGTAAAAGTACCCACACAGAAATGTAAAAATAATTCAATAAGTATTCAAGAATTTAAAATCTTACTTCAATAAATGGACATATTATCAGCAAAATGTACTTAAAGCATCAAAACTCATATATTGTTACATATGACATTATCAGATTGTTAATATTTATGCATTAATGTTTAAGCAGTATTTAGTATTTTTGCTGGTCACAGTAGATCTAGTTTTAACTACTTTATATACAGAACAGCAGTACAGTTCAGTGGTTCCCAAACTAAGGATTAGGCCCATACAAAGGATCATAAGATAAATCTTGTACATTAAATGTTACAGGAGCATGCTCATTTGCTTGGCTATTACAAATAATATGTGGCTTGTGTATTTATAAACAGTCTATGCTCATGTCAATTTTCTTATAAAACAGTCACAAATAAAGGAGTTTCACCTTAAGCTTTTGTGCACTGATGATGCGTCTGGCGCGTGGCTGAAAGCCAGATTTTTAATATATCTAAGGCTTCTCTCCGTCTTTACGGTGGATGAATTTTAAGACCAATCAGAGGCGGACTAGAATGAACCGGGCAATCAGCGTTTTTCTGCCAATGGTAGCTGACGTATGTCGTCATTGACTGCGACGTGTCTCCTCATTGGCTACGACTTTCTGGGAGGAGCGCAGAGAGGCGGAGAAACGAAGTCGGAAAACATATTTAAACCAAGTTTGAGCCATTACCTCTGTTTGCCAGTGCTGTGAGAAAACGTCGATACCGGAGAGGTTTGGATGCTAAAACAAACTCTGGAGCTGTTTTTGTCGAACACGAGTGAGACTAGACGCTGAACACACATGCGGCCCGAAGATAAGGCAAACGGTTAGTGGCTAGCGTCTCTTTGTCAGTTTGTGTTCCATCCTTGGCATTTTAACTCCGTTTGTGGTGGTTTATCATGTCGTTGTTATCGGTTTGTATCAATTTGTGGTCATTTTAAAAAAAAAATCATTTTGCGGCTCTACCTGGCTGTTTTACACCCTGGGCGTTAGCATGAGTATTAATGGCGGACGTTAGCCTTAGCCTTTTTGTTTTAATTACTTTGCAAACATTTTACTGCTTCTTTATAATTTTATGCTCCAACTCGGTCATTTTAAGTCAGTTTATGGCGGATTATCATGTCGATGTGATCATTTTGTGTCTATTTGTGATGGTATTGCATCGTTTGCGTCTCTACCTGGCTGTTCTACATCTACATGGTCAGCTTCTTTGTGGTTGTTTTACATCGCATTGTGGCTCTGTAGTTTTGTGCCTATTCTTTGTGGTCATTATGTGTTTCAGTGTGGCAGTTAAGCATCTCATTGTGATCATTTTGCGACTCAGTTTGTTGCCTCTTTGTCGTTTGTGTCTTTGTAGCAGTAATCTGTCCATAGCCATCCATTGATCCCCTGTTGTGTATATTATTTCTTAGAAATTTGTTTGTGGTGACTTGAGACTTTATTGAGTTCAGTTTTGAGATAGATTTTAACTCTGTGCTCCTCCCCAAGTTTTAAGCCTCAAGAGTAGGTCACAATGAATGAACTGAGATTACTGTTAGATATTCTAAATACTATTTTAAAAATTGCTTTTCTTTCTGAGATCAATCAAGTCATATGCTAGTAATATAATTAAATTATTGACTTCAAAGTGTGATTGTCAAGTAGGGCTGCATGATATTAGGAAAACATGCTATATACAATATCACTGTTGAATATTGCAATAAATTAACAAATACTTAAGTATACAGCGTTAATGTCTTTCTACTTTGAATTGAATTGAGGAGTAAGTAGGCTTTACTGACACTGAAAAAATTAAATGCATTACAGGGGATGATTTTAAGTTCTACCTTTTCAAGATCTCTGGCCCCACCATTGTAACCACTGGCCCCATCATTGTAACCACTGGCCTGGGAACATATTTTAATTTGGCAAATAACAGTAAAAGATTTACGCGCTTAATGAAGAAAATGGTTCTTTTGCTGCTCCCTGCCTCTTCACACACTGCTTGTGTGAGGCACTGTTCTAATGGGGGTCAAAGCCAGTGCAACACACTGCTATTTGACCCTTGAAGAGTGGAGAATCCACCAATAAATAAAAGGTTATTAAAATAATTATGCATTTTCTTCTTGCCTACCATTGTCAGCAGACAGTATGTTTTGTCAGCCCAGCATTGTAATTGTGCTACCATAGCTACAATAGCAGATCTCCTGATTGATGTACACATCAGAAAAGATAACATGCCTTTCCTACACTGTGTGAGCATTTTGCTGTGACACCTCGCTAGCAAAACATCACGTTAGGCTTTTGGCTGGTATCATACGTTGTTGACCAGCAGGTGAAAACATCATCAAGTGCACCGTTTGTTTTTGTTGCAGAAGCTATTGACGGGGTCCGGTTTCACTGTTGATCAATACTACACCGATTCCAAAGACATTTGTCCCTATCAGTTATTTACACCCAAAAACATTAACCAAGTTAAAAAAAATAATGGAGTTATCCCTTTTTACACATAATATATCCTGCAAAAGTTTGGTTTTACCCCCGCTGATCATGTGACTCGGCTCGACTTGCATATTAACATTTAGCACGACTCCAACATATCTAAGCAGATTAAGTAAATTACATTTGATGGATCATAACGTTTGTGCTTTATTGTTGTCTAAATGTAGCTTGTTATATGGCTTGTTAACACATAAATCTGGTAGTTGTTCCATATGTGAACAACTTACAACAACTTCTGAATTTCCCGTGCGTGTGATTAATAAAGTATCTATCTGTCTATCTATGGCCAGAATTTCTCAATATGAACGGACATGTTAACAGTCAGAAAAAGGTCAAGCGTAATCTGCTCACTACCTAACTCTCCATGCACTTCTACCTCAGTTTATAGCCTCTACACAGGGGGCGGGCAGAACGGCTCAATCTGATTGGCCAAACATATTGACAAGTAGAGCGTGAATGCAGAGCACATGGAAATATACCATTTATATCGCAGTTCAAGACGTCTTTGCTATCTGCATGTTGATATCGAGATAATGATAAATTTTCAATATATCATCCAGCCCTATTGAAGGTTCTAGTGTTTAGTTTTCAGTATTGTATTCTTCTACACTGTTCAAGTTTTGGAGGTTAACCATTCTTTATTAATGAGGTAATTTGTTTTTCAAGTGTTGTACTTGTGTTTTCCAGGTTTACTGGTTCAGCTGCTGCAGCCTGAACAGAAACACAAACTCTCACCTTACAAACCAAACAGGTATATGTTCTAAAGATTTACCCAGTCTGAAAAAAATGTGTTGATGAGCTGAATTATTAATGTTAGTAACAGTGCTATTGTTTAAATCCTTGATATTTATTGAGTTTAGTATGGAAAATAATAACTGATTAATCATGTCTATAAATTGTCAGAAAATAGTACTAGTTATAATAATTTTTTAAAACTCAAAATAGTTGTCAGAAAATGTTCTGCCTGTGGATTGAAGTACTGTATAATTAAAAGTACAAGTTAAAACCATGCTCTCAAAAAATTACTTACAGTACATGAAAGTTTTTATTATGCAGTTCACAGTAATATACACAATTCCTCCAGTGATTAGTTGACAATTAATATAGAAATTTAGAAAAAGATAATCATTTTACTTAAGTTTTCCCAAATATTTATTGTATTTAGATTCTTAAAGATGTGATGCTTTTTCTTGTCATATGTGACAGTAAACAGCCCATTTTCTGAGACACTCCTCTAATGTTTGTAAGATGATGTGGTTTAGCTGTAATGTTGAATATTTATCTGTGTTTTCATGGTTAAACTGTTGATGAGGAATAGGTAGTAGTGTATTGAACATTTTCCCTTGTAAATTTCTCTTTTAATGTCCTCCAGGTGTCACCACTTTGTTTGCAAGCATAGAGAGTCTTCATACAATTAAGAAGTTCTTTGAGACCAGGACTGAGGCCTCCAGGTAATTCACAAACAGCTTTACATCAACTGTCCAAGACAGAGCACTGACATTAAACTGTTTATGCTCAGTATTTGATCTGAAACATGAATAGTTTGATTTGTCACAAAAAGACCTCACTCATTATTCAAGTTTATTTACATAGTTCATGAATGTGCAGTTCAAAGAAAATGAAGAGTTTAAACATCAGCTCTCTCTTTCTGTCTCTCTCGCTCCTTTGCTCTTGCTCCTTCTCACTCTCTCTCATAAGCCTGGCTCACACTAACAGATTTTTAAAATCTTACCCAATGTGGAAAATGTGAGAGACCACACACATGACGACAAAGAATGTCAGATTTCACAGTTTTGTTCTTACAGTGTGTGTGCAGAGATAAGACCAACACACCACACCACACCACACACCAACAACCAGTCTGGACTCCCAGAACTCCAAATCTCACACGGTGAGACTTAAGACTACAACAAACATGACTGACAACAATGTCTCTTGTTTGTTGTGCTTCCGATTATCTGTTGGTGTGTACCCCACTCTACTCTTTCTAATTCTTTCTGCCTCCTTCTCACTCTGTCTCTTTGTGTTTTTGTCACTCACTCTCATGCTTGCTTTCTATCTCTGTATCCCCTCTCTTTCTCCCTTTCTCATTAGTACAGTAAATCATAAAAATGTGAAGAACTTAATCAGTTCAGTTTCACACCAGAAACACTGTCATTTTGCTTCACTTTGGCTTCTATCTAACTGACTTTGGTGAAACAAACATTTCCATCCTCTGCTGTTGTGTATCAGGAGCTGATGGAGTCAGTTCTCCAATCAGGGCAGCTTCTGTCTTTGTGTAGAAAGCAAATGTAACTTTTGAACTAGTTCTGATTTGTCCAGAACCAGTTTCTCTGGTTTCTTTGTTGATTTAGTGTCTTTTACTTTATCTTTTCATAGTTTGAAGTTCAGTACCCAGAAAATCTCTGTGCTTTTATTTTGATTTGTTAAAAGTCACATCTTTATATTAAAGTTTGTTGTGTTTTTCACAGGATTCAAACTTCAACCATTAAATCACAGAGAGAAGAGACAGACATGAAGACATTTCCAGAAGGTCAGTGTTAGTTTATTCTTTTCAGTCAGACTCTGTCATTATCTCAGCGGCAGTTTGACACTTTAAAACCCATTGTCTGGAACAAATAGCAACAAATTAAAGCTGCTGTAACTTATCACTTTTAATTAGTATGAATTAGTATTTTTCAACAATGTAGTTGCAAAGAAGTCTCTGTATAACAAATATATATATGAAAAACAGAAAACATAAAACCATAGTTAAAATTAGTTAGAATAGAATAGAAACCCTTTTAAGAAATTAAAAAAAGTATAGAACTTTTATTAAATTGAAAACCTTAAATATTAAGTATAAAACCTATACAAATATAATGTAAAACCTCTAAAAATATGTGTACAAAAAAGTAAATTTAAAACCTTAAATAAATAGGTCTGAAAAGTAAGTATTAAATAATAATAAAAAAACATTTTAAACCTTAAAGGAATAGGTCTAAAAAGGGTATAAAACATTTAAGAAACCTTATAAAACAGGTTTGATAAATAAGGTTAAAACCTTTAGTATTCAGTCTTTAAAAATAAATGTAAGACTTAAGCATGAAACTTGCAAAAAAAAAAAAAATTTGAATCTTCAAAAAAGGTCTAAACATTAATTCTAAAAAACAAGTATATAGGCTTTAGGATATATTTAAAACCTTTAAAAATATGTCTGAACAATGAGTGTAAAGCCTTTTGCAAATGGTAGAGAACTAGTGTTTTCACTTGAGCAACAGTTAGATGGTGGTCTTTTATCCAATTAATAACACTTTTGTTTTCTTTCACCCACTTCAGGTCTTCAGCTGCTGTCGTCTTCTCCTCCTGCAGAGACAAGAACATGTCTTAATCACATTTTTGGACTTGTTTTTTTATACCTTACTGTACTATGACATGCAGCTTATGACAAAGAAATCTTAAAGCACCAATGTTACCATTGTTTTCCACAGACATGCACCTCTACACAGTGTTTGTCATTTCATTTTGGCATTTTACTATTTCAAACAGTGCAATATCAGTACTCCAATCCAATCTATTACTGTGTACATATTCCTGTTTATACTCTTCCTATTGTTATACAGTCTCATTTTATATCTTGTCTTGTTTATATTATGCCTTTTTCTATTTTTGTTGCTGTAACACTGAATTATCTTACTCTTACTCAAATAAATACTTCTGAACACTGAATATTTTTCAGATCTGTTTAATATTGTATGAAAATACATATTTGAAGCCAGAGATTAGGGTTGGGGTACAGCTTTTTTGTCTTTCTAAGCTATGACTTTTTGTCACATTTTTTGATGGTTTTTGACAACATTTTATACTATGACATTTTTTGGCCATTTTTGACAACATTTTATACTATGACATTTTTTGATGATTTTTGACAACATTCTATACTATGACATTTTTTGATGGTTTTTTGACAACATTCTATACTATGACATTTTTTGATGGTTTTTGATGCCATACTATACTGTGACATTTTTTGAGCAATTTTCATGCCTTACTATACTATGACATTTTTTGAAGGTTTTTGACAACATTTTATACTATGACATTTTTTGACCATTTTTGAAGCCTTACTATACTATGACATTTTTTGATGATTTTTGAAGCCTTACTATACTATGACATTTTTTGATGATTTTTGATGCCATACTATACTATGACATTTTTTGATGGTTTTTGACAACATTCTATACTATGACATTTTTTGATGGTTTTTGACGCCTTACTATACTATGACATTTTTTGATGATTTTTGATGCCATACTATACTATGACATTTTTTGACCATTTTTCATGCCTTACTATACTATGACATTTTTTGATGATTTTTGATGCCATACTATACTATGACATTTTTTGATGATTTTTGATGCCATACTATACTGTGACATTTTTTGAGCAATTTTCATGCCTTACTATACTATGACATTTTTTGAAGGTTTTTGACAACATTTTATACTATGACATTTTTTGACCATTTTTGAAGCCTTACTATATTATGACATTTTTTGAGCATTTTTGACACCTTACTATACTATGACATTTTTTGATGATTTTTGAAGCCTTACTATACTATGACATTTTTTGACCATTTTTCATGCCTTACTATACTATGACATTTTTTGATGATTTTTGATGCCATACTATACTATGACATTTTTTGATGATTTTTGATGCCATACTATACTGTGCCATTTTTTGATGGTTTTTGACAACATTTTATACTATGACATTTTTTGATGGTTTTTGACAACATTCTATACTATGACATTTTTTGATGGTTTTTGACGCCTTACTATACTATGACATTTTTTGAGCAATTTTCATGCCTTACTATACTATGACATTTTTTGAAGGTTTTTGACGCCTTACTATACTATGACATTTTTGATGGTTTTTGAAGCCTTACTATACTATGACATTTTTTGATGGTTTTTGACAACATTTTATACTATGACATTTTTTGACCATTTTTCATGCCTTACTATACTATGACATTTTTTGATGATTTTTCATGCCATACTATACTATGACATTTTTTGACCATTTTTGACAACATTCTATACTATGACATTTTTTGATGATTTTTGAAGCCTTACTATACTATGACATTTTTTGATGATTTTTGATGCCATACTATACTATGACATTTTTTGATGGTTTTTGACAACATTCTATAATATGACATTTTTTGATGGTTTTTGACGCCTTACTATACTATGACATTTTTTGATGGTTTTTGAAGCCTTACTATACTATGACATTTTTTGACCATTTTTCATGCCTTACTATACTATGACATTTTTTGATGATTTTTGATGCCATACTATACTATGACATTTTTTGATGATTTTTGATGCCATACTATACTGTGACATTTTTTGAGCAATTTTCATGCCTTACTATACTATGACATTTTTTTGAAGGTTTTTGACGCCTTACTATACTATGACATTTTTTGATGGTTTTTGACAACATTTTATACTATGACATTTTTTGATGGTTTTTGACGCCTTACTATACTATGACATTTTTTGATGGTTTTTGAGCCTTACTATACTATGACATTTTTTGAGCATTTTTCATGCTTACTATACTATGACATTTTTTGATGTTTTTGATCATACTATATGACATTTTTTGTTTTTTTATTTTTTTTTTTTTCTTTATACTTATTTTTTTTTTTGACATTTTTTGAATTTTTTGATCCTTACTATACTATGACATTTTTTTTTTTATTTTTTTTTTTTTTTTTTTTTATTTTTTGATGTTTTTGACAACATTCTATTTTTTTTTTTATATACTATTGTACATTTTTTGACATTTTCATGCCTTACTATACTATATTTTTTGAAGGTTTTTGACGCCTTACTATACTATGACATTTTTTTTTTTTGACCATTTTTACATGACATTTTTTTGATGCCATACTAT